>NC_133286.1:17576505-17622071 GCF_005239225.2 Populus alba | reverse complement strand
AAACCAACCTCAACTAAAAAGTACCTCTTTTATAAAACAACTTTTTTAAAACCGAAACCCACAACAACAACCTCACATACCAAACAGACCCTAAAAACATCTTGTAGCTTGAGCTTGAGCCTTGGCGACCCTTTTGCATATCAAACTTTTTTTAAAATTACACTTGGTATCTTACTCAACACTGCCTTATCAAAAAGCGTTTTAAAAAAAAACCTTGTATATTAATAAAGAAAATTACTAAAAACATTATGTAGTTTAAGCACATGAACACTTTACATACAAACTTTCAAAAATATCATTGTATATAATAATCCACCATTATCCATTGAATTTGGCACCATCTCTCTCTCTTCTCTCTCTCTCTCCCTCCCTCCCTCCCTCCTGATCGCCATTTACCCCTTGAACCCTAGCCATCATTGTTCTCCTTAAACTCCGAGCACAACATTCACGCGCTTAACCCACACCCACCACTGCTTTTCTCTCAATCTTGAACCACCATTTTTTTAATAACTGTATATGGATGTTTTTTAATAACCCTCCCTTTCATTTATAAGGACAAATCAGGCCACAAAAAGTCATAACATGTACTAAACATATAATATTTTTAACGGTTTTTGGACAATCACTAATGATCATAAATTTGAAATTAATCATATAAGTAATATGATGTAAAGTTAGTATGCAAAGTATTTTACATGTTCAAACTACAAAATGTTTCTAACTTGTTATTGTCACATCAGGTATGGATTAAAAACTAGATTAATTTTTAATTTTACATATAAATGTTTTATGATATCAAATGTAGTAAAACTACAAAAAAAAATAATCATTTACCATAAATAACTTCTATCGAAAAGAAAAATTACGCCAAAGAAAAAAAAAAACTTTATAATCTAAAAACTTTAAATGAAATTTGATATTATAAAACTATTCTAAAACTTTTTTGATTTTTTTTCAAAATTAACCACTTGTTTTATTATCATTGTTAGAATTGTAAAACAATATTATATATTTGCGATGCATATGGTAAAAAAAAAAAAAAAACTATTGCTATAAAAGATTTGCGTTAAACAATTGTGCATGTATGATTATATCTAAACAAATTCTAGATGCATATAAATTATTAAAAAATGGCATGAATGATTTGTTTTTCCAAAATAGTGGGCCATGGAATATTGTTGTTAAATAATAAGTACGTTTAATTTGGGAAGTTAGTTAGATCAAATATTATGAAGATATAATTACACACATTATTAGCATTTTTATTTCAAATTTTAAAACTACAAGTACATGTACATGCACGATTTTTTTTTTTTGTCTCCCGCGTTGACTATTTTTCTCCCAGTACCGCTGCCGTTCTTGTTTCGCCTCCTTCCATTAATCTCCCTCTAGAAGCTCAATTATTAGAGTGAGAAGGGACATCGCCAGATATCTGAGGGAAATCGCATGCAGATTAGTTCTTAAAGTAGTCGTGCAGCAATAAACCGTGAGGTTTTCGCGTGATCACTCGCCGTACCACCCTCTCTCTATAAATAACGTTTTTGACCTGCATATAGCATACACTCAAATACTCAATGGATCCTCGTGTATGGCACACCACTTACTCCTATGCCCTGGGGGCGCCACTGTAAATAGTAAGTATACACCCTCGCTTATTGCTTATCCTCTAGTGTAAATTTTTATCATTGGTGTATGCGCATGTTTTCCCTTTCTTTTCTTTTTGTGTTTTGGCATGTGTGTTTTGTTAGTCCTAGAATCGATGTAATAAGCTAGGTTCCTCTGGCAAAGATCAATGTGAGCAAATCATCTCAAATTTTTTGACGGTTGGTTTCTCGAAAAAGTGGCCGGTTTTCTGTCAGTACTGATGAATTTTGATAAAAGAGGTTTCGGGACATATCCATGAGTAAATGAATCTATGAACTCATGAATGATGAATTGTCTACCTCTCTTTAACCCCATGTTATTTCAATCTCTCTTTAATTAGACTTGTTTAGCACAAGGTGAAAGTCATATTCTGGAAGATCACAAGAACAGAATAGGAAAGAGGAGAAAAAATGATTTTGGGAAGCATGGCAAAGGCTTTTAAGGTAAAGAAACACACTACTCTTTCTCTCTTACCTGAAGCTGAAATGAAACCCCGGAGAAAATTAAAAAGCAACTGTTGGGGGTTTTGTTTATTGTTCTTGTTCTCTTGTCTTGCAGAAAAGGAAACAAGGGGTGAAGCAAGTCTTTGAAACAGTCTTTGGTAAAACAAATTCCACGGTTGGGACCAAGAAAATAGAAAAACCAAGAAAATTCCGTGGATAAATTATTGCATCAAATGACGGTTGCATCTCTTTTTCTCGTAGTTTAGATTGTTAACATATTTTTTATCTACTGATGATTTTGAAATAAGAATTTATCATTTACGCGTCTAAAACCTAATAAATCAATCACTAATTGGCGGTTGGTTTTCTGTGTGATATTCTATATTATTTATGATCTTGCAGCTTGGATCTGAAGTATTTGAGCAGCTTAAGGAGGAATCTGCAATCCTATGTCCAGATTCCAATAATTTGGATGTCTTGATTTTGGAAACTAAAAAACTTTCTGACATCATCTTGCCATTGAAAGATCGCAGCAAGATGCTCGACAAACGAATTCAACTTTTGTGTGAGATGATGGTGCTGAAATGATAATCTTCATGTTATCTTTTGGACATTTTATATGCTTTTGTAGACATTTGTGCAGTTAGATTCTAAAAACTGCAGAGCTTATGTACGTCATTTTCATGGTTTAATGAAGAGATGTTCTGTGAGTTTCACTTGTTGCTCTATATATTTATCCATCTCCCAACAATTCAGGAATTAAGTATGTACATTTTTCATGCTTCATGAAGAGTACTTGATAAAGGTCGAATCTTGTGGCAGGTTCTCTTGAGGGGTTATCCTGTAATCCTATTTGGATTCTTGTTTTATAGTAAGGTAAGCTCCTACTTGTATATAGAAACTAAAAAAACAGAAAGAAAGACAAAAACAATATGTTAGGGCAATTAAGAGTGATGGACGCACTGTTAATCTCAATTGATCATGTGGTCATGAAGTATAAAAATAAAAAGCATTGAAACAAACGAAATTGAGATCTGTGAAGAAATGCTTGAAATAATCTTAAGGTAAAGATTTTTAAAGAAGACAAGTAATGTCTTTTGGTTTCTAGTTGGTGGCATGTGACAACCAGGCGTCTGAGATAATGGCGTGATTTGGATCTATTAAAAAGGATCTGCAGCCGCAATTTTTAGAGATAAAGCTTTAGGTTAATATTTTTTTTGGAGTTTTCTTTTTTAGAAAATGTTGGAACACGAACCCTAGAATGCCTGTGCATGTAAATATTTTTTTTTGGATTTTTTTTTCATTAATTATTTTCTAATAAAAAAAACCCTCATTTATACGTCTAGTTATTTTTTTTTTCATATTTTAAAATAAAAGACATGCAAAACTTGGATTAAACACAACTAAGCCCTAAGAAAAACCCAAACTTTGAGTTTCCATCCATGTTTGTTTTTTTCTAAAAAAAATAAACACACATTGGGCCATTATTTCTTTTTTCATATCTTGTGGTTAAAATATACAACATCCAGATTAAACCCAACTAAAATCTGAAAAACAACATTTTTATTTTCCATTCATGCATTTGTCTTCCAAGAAACACAGAACACATATTTAGTCCTATTTTTTTTTTTGGGTAATCAATGACATAGAATATCTAGATTAACCCAACTATAACCTAAAAAAATATTTTTTAGTTTCCATTCCTGCATTTTATCTTTTTAAGATAGAATAAAAAAACACATATAAAGAACCATTTTGCGTAAAAATCCTAAAGAAAGAAAAAGAAGAAAGAGGGGTTGTGACTTACCTCAAAGATGATTCTAAGGGAAGGTGTTGTAGTGGCGTTAGTTGCAGCAACAGTGGTAAGGGATTTCATGCGGTTTTCTCTCTCTAGATTAGGGTTTTTTTTTTCTTTTCTTTTTTGCTTCATCTTTAAAATGTAAAGGCCTCATTTTGGCGCAAAAAAAAATCAGTTTTTGAAGCCAAGTCCCTCACATTTTCCTTGTATTCAATTTAGTCCTTAATTTTTCCAATTATTTCAATTTCAATTGATTTTTCCTTTAATCTCAATCTTTTCTCATTTTTGCCCTTAATTGAATTAATAGGATCCCTTAATTTCAACATCCGTTTCATTTGGTTTCTTGATCTTTTTTATTATTGCATTTTGGCCATTTTTCCCTTAATATGATTTTTTATGTTCCTTTGCACATGTGATTGAATTAAAAAGGATCCTTTAATTTCAACACCTTATCTATTTTGATCTTTTGATCTTTTAATTCTTTTATTTTTTATCAAATTAACTCTAAATTTAAATCTTTCTCTTCCATTAAGCGCTTGTGTTGTTATCTAATTTTTGACGCCGTACACATGCGACAACTTGATTGAATTAATAAGCTCTTCAAAATTTTCCACAACTTTCATTATGGTCCTTGGCCATCCAATCCGTGCAATTATGACCAATTTCAGCCCATTTTCCCCATTTTCCCCATTTTCTCTTCAATTACACCCTTAATTGCATGCACACATTATTTTTTGACCAAGTGTAATTTAAATTTTTACTTGATTATGATCCAAACTGTATTTTATTCTTCAAACCTTTTTCTTCAAAGATTTTTCTTTGGAAATGATTTTTTTAAAAACTATTTTTTTCTTTGAAAATGATTTTAAAAAAAAAAAAATTATTTTGAAGACATTTTTCATAAAGTTTTTGAAGGGGGTAAAAATTGATTATGAGAAACTTCATGGTTTTGAGTTAGAATTATTGTTGGTCAAATCAATTTTTTTGTTTTAATAAAACTAGGGAACTTTTAAAAACTTTTTCCCTAAAACCACCAAGGGATTTATTGGCATAAAAAAAAAACTAAGAGGCATCAATGAAAACATTGTGCCTTGTGAGGGGTTTCGTTAAAGATTCACACAATGAAACCAATTTTTTTGTCCACTTGATTTATTTTTCATTTTTGTCCCTGATTTTTTTTTAAAATTTATTCCTTTATCATTGTGTTTATTTGAAATTAATTTTGGTGATTTGTTTTTTATGCTTGCATATAGAGATCTTGCGGTGTTGAGAAAATATACTATTGTTCATTTAATTCCTAGTTTGGAAAAATAATATTCAGTTTCATTGATTTAAAAGAATTAGAGTTTAGGGATTGAATTTGAAGCTTAAACAGATATTTAGTCACTTTTTTTTTTTCTAAAATCAAGGATTGATTTGCACAAGTAGGGGAAGAGTTCATGTTCTTCTTCTTTTTAGTCACTTAACTATGTTTTTATTTAATCCTTTCACATTGTTTTTTATTGGAATTTAACTTTATAATTTATTTTGGTTGTCTAAATATGAGGATCTTGCAATACTGAGAACAAAATTACAATTCTCAGTTAATGCTCAGTTTGGCAAAAAAAATTATTTATGTGAAATAATTAAGGTTTAAGGAATCAAAATTGAAACTAAAACAAATATGGTGGCCTCAAGTCAACAATCAGGCCAACTTTATTGATGTGTACATTACGTGAGCCAACATGTGGAGGACTAGTGCTTGCGGTTTTGTCTAGTAGTAAAACACTAGCTTACTTCTTGGTGGTGTTGGAAGCAACTCAGAGAGCTTTTGAGAGAGGTGGCGTGTGTCAGTGGAGAAGCAACGATAGGGCTTTAATGATATGTTTTCTTCTTCCTCCTCTTTCCTCTCTTCTCTCTTTAAGATTCGTGTTAGCCTAACCAAAAATTAAAAGGTGTCTTGTTATTTTTTTTTAATTTTTATGTCAAAGTTAATCATCATTATTTTGATTATTATTTTTTGCTTTGGATCCTTTTTTAAAATTGATGTTTTTTTTTTCAATTTCAACCTTCGATATTGGGTTACTAAGGAATTGAGCTTTGTGAATTTTTTTACTGGATGATTTCAGTTTCATGACCTGAGTTTTGAGTTTAAAAGGTTAGCCTAAATTGATATAATATTTTTAGATCCTTTTTTACACTGATTTTTTTTTTCAATTTCATCATTAACATTGAGTTTGTTGAAAATTAGACTTTGTCTTTTATTTATTTATTTATTTATTTTTATATAGGATTATCCTGATCTTATAATCTAGATCACAGGTTTGGCGGGTTAGGACAAATTGACTTGGGTCTATTTTTTAGATCACTTTTGTAAGATTGAATATTTTTTTGATTTTAACCGTTAATATTGTTTGGTTTGAGAATTGAGCTTACTAATTTTATTTGTTTTTCCTTCTATTAAGTTATCATGTCTACATGATCTGGGTCACGAAGCTCGGTAGACTTATCCAGGTGTGTCAGGTTTTTTGGTCCTTTTGGGTTTATTTTATTTTTTTAGCTTTGCCCTTTTATATTTGGATTTGGCTATCTTATTTTTTTTATTTGTTTTTTATAGGATTAACTCAGTTTCATGACTTGATTTACGAGTTTGACATATTAACCCGAGTATCTTTTTTTGTTCTTTTTTTTATTTCATTTTTTAACATCGAGTTATTAAGGAATTAGGTTTCATATTTTTTTTTTCTTCTAGCAAATTGTTTTTAATTAAGTGTAATTTGGTTTTTATTAGAAAATAACTCAAGTCAATTAATAATTACTGAGTTAATTCAAATTAATTATTTTTATTAAAAAAATAATATTTTTTAAATTTCTTGAAATTAATTTAATGAAACTTGAATAGATTAATCAAATTAAAGTCCACCCGACCAAGTTCATTGAAATTGAATTTGTTTGAGCTAATGTCAGGTTTAAAAACTGAGGCCACCCGTCGCGAGTAGCGGTATCGTCACAGACGGTGTGCGACAGAGGGTCTCACGTAGTAACAGAGAGAGGTACCAAAATCCAAATACATTATAAATGCTCTTTTATTATAAGTTGCGCCATAAAGAAAAAAAAACTTTTCCTCTAGAGGGAAACCAAGAGAAAGAGGCAGCGAGAAAATGCCAGTGGCTAGACCAGAGTCATCTGATTCAAGGACAAGGATCATCGCTCACGTTGACTTGGATTGCTTCTACGTCCAAGGTTTTCTATTCGTTTATTTATTAAAATAGACCCTCTCTCTCTCTCTCTCTCTCTCTCTCTCTCTCTCTCACTCACTCACTCACTCACTTTCTGCATATGTATTCATTGAATTATGTGATGTTTGTGCCTACCTGTGATTTGCCATTGTTAATTTTTTTTTTAATGTTTTGGAAACTGGGTCATGCTTAGAATTTCCGAAATGAACCCTTGCAATGCACAATTGGATTTTGCTTTTACTCTGTATAGGGTATCATGTTGCTAAATGGAGATGTTTTTTTTTTTTTTTTGGAAATGCATCCCTTTTTGTTTAATTTTTTCTCTTTTTTAAAAAAATGTAGTGGAGCAGCGTAAGCAGCCCGAGTTGCGGGGCTTACCTACAGCTGTGGTGCAGTACAATGAGTGGAAAGGTGGGGCTTTGATTGCAGTTAGTTACGAGGCTCGTAAACTTGGAGTCAGTCGGTAATTATAATCTTCCAGTTTTACTGTTTTCGTTGTTGACTAGTCATTTCGAGGATGACTGCATAAGAATCTGATATAATGGATTGATTTTAGTCACATGAGAGGTAACGATGCAAAAGAAGTTTGCCCACAAATTCACCTGGTTCAAGTACCTGTAGCTAGAGGTAAAGCTGACCTGAACACTTACCGCAATGCAGGTTCTGAGGTAATGTGGGATTTTGCTTTCTTATTTGTGCGAAGATTGAAGATTATAACATGCATTTATGATGTGCTATTGATGGATTTTTATTGAATCCTGCAGGTGGTGTCTATTCTGGCAAGAAAGGGTCGATGTGAGAGGGCTTCAATTGATGAAGTTTATCTTGACCTTACTGATTCAGCGGAGGCTATGCTGAGAGAAACTCCTCCAGAGAGCTTGGAATCAATAAATGAGGAAGCTCGCAAATCACATATTTTGGGGCTTAAAAGTGAGGTATGAGTCAATCCTTTAGTATCCTTTTCCATTATGTTATGGTAGGTAATTTACATGTAAGTTTGAAAGTTGATTTATGAGGCAAGTACCAATTCTTACTGTTTGGGAAAAAACAGTTTTTGGAAATTTGAAGATGGCATACTGGGTCTTCTGTTAGCTTTATCTTCTTCAATGGGTCTTCTGTTAGCTTTATCTTCTTCAAAAAGCTTAAAATTGTCGTTCTCCGATGCCCTTTTAACATCAATTCTGCACTCTAGCGTACAATGTTTTGTACTTCTGAATGACTGAATCTCTGTGTTTGCTTGAATGGGCCACCACCCTCCATTTGATATATAAAAATCTCAATATTTTAAGTCTGGAAAAGAATGTTTAACTTAGAACTCTGTTTTGGCTTACTATTCTTGTATTTTTAAGTCTCTCTCTCTCTGTCATCTTCTCATTTTCAATGATTAACTGTTATGCTGGATTTGAGATTGAGATCAGGATGCAAATGAAGCCCAAGAAAATGTGAGCAAGTGGTTACGTAGGAGTGATGCCAATCACCAAGACAAGTTACTAGCTTGTGGGGCCCTCATTGTGGCAGAACTTAGGATGGAAGTCTTAAAGGAAACCCAATTTACATGTTCTGCTGGCATTGCTCATAACAAGGTTGAAAAATGCTGATTTTATAATGTTATTTTTGTTTTCTTGTATATTGAATGTGATCTTGCATTCATTCATTATATTTATGAATGAGTGGAATGTGATGTCTATGGTTTTTATATAAAATTTTTGTAGATGCTAGCCAAACTTGTAAGTGGCATGAACAAACCTGCGCAACAAACTGTTGTTCCCTCCTCATCTGTAAAAGGATTGCTCGAATCATTGCCAATAAAGAAAATGTAAGGCTTTTTTGTTCCATTTATTTTCAAATTATGACAGGCTTCCTATTTGTGTTCTATTATTCTTCTTGAACTTTTTAGATTAAAATATAATAATTTTTTTTGCTATAGGAAACAGCTTGGAGGGAAGCTGGGGACTTTCATTACAGACTGACCTGGGTGTGAACACTGTTGGAGACCTCCTGCAGTTTTCAGAGGAAAAGCTACAGGAAGGTTTTGGCATAAATACAGGGTAAATATAGATTAAAATACAAGGAATACGGAAGCTTTAATTTCTTAGATTGAAGAACTATTCTGTTGAAAAGCTTTCTATGGTATTTGCACACAAATTTGAAAATGGTTAAAATCCTGCAATGATTGTTGCTTCCAGAAGGCTTAAAATGTGTTTCTATTCCCAAATCTATACTGTATCATTTTTTAGCTTCAAACATGTAATTTTCAAATATTGTTGTCCTCCCAGTGTTCTAAACCTGTTTGTTTTTGTTGGCCATCCATGTCTTATATGGTTTGTTATTCTTGATGTTGGATCAATCTTGTGGAAATATCCTTAAGCTTTATATATAACAGCTTGTTCCCATTAATATTTTTTTCAAACAATTGCAAGACACTGCTGCTAATTCTTTTTTCTTTTTTTTCACATGAACACCAGTACATGGTTGTGGAACATTGCGAGAGGAATCAATGGGGAAGAAGTTCAGGGCCGCCTTCTCCCTAAGAGCCATGGTGCTGGGAAGTCATTTCCTGGTCCTCGTGCTTTGAAGACAATTGCTTCCGTATGAGTTTATTCTTAACCAAATGAAACAATTTTGTGCATGATGCTGCATGTTGTTGATCATCTCTGTGAGCTCATTGGCCCAGTGTCTCACATATATTTCATGAAGATTTCTCTGTTCTATGAAGAGAAGACAGGATAACAGGAAAAGTTGTTTGCCACTTATGTGTCTCTAATGAGACATACTTTTTCAACAAAGTGCACAAAATTTCTGGTGCTATGAAATCATAATTGTGTCAAACAATAACACTTATTTAGAAAGGAAGCTTATTCTCTTCATTTGATTTTTTAAATACTGACTCTTTGGGATCTGCATAATCTAATTCTAATTGATAGTTGTTTTGTTTTATTCCAGTTAAGTATTTTTCAACGCACTAAGCTTAACAAAGAAGGTAATCCAATTAAATATCTATCATTTCCTTGCTTGAATATCTCAGGTTCAACACTGGCTGAATCAACTTTGTGATGAGCTTAATGAACGTATTTGCTGTGATTTGGACCAAAACAAGCGAATTGCACACACTTTTACTGTTTATGCTAGCGCATACAAGGTGCTTATTTCCTTTCTGATCTGTTTGCCAACTATCTTGTCTATTATGTGCAAAAGTTACCATGTTTTTTTCCTTAAATGTGATTACCTGCAGTCTGGCGACTCGGAATCATATAAAAAGTTCCCTTCAAAATCTTGTCCATTGAGATATGGGACTGCCAAGATTCAAGAGGATGCATTTAATCTATTTCAAGCTGGATTACGTGAATATATAGGTTCACACGGAGTCAAAACACTAGGTCATCATCACAACGGATGGGGAATAACTTCTCTTTCTGTTTCAGCAAGTAAAATTGTTGCTATACCATCTGTAAGTTTGATGTTTATTTGTCTCTAAGCTTGATCTCATGTGTTTTCTGTACATCTAAAAGCAATTTTTGGTTTTTCTTTTTAAAAATCCATTCAAGGAATTTATCCTCTTAAAATCAAATCATGCAAAGAGGCTTCCTATGCTAGGAAAAGAATCTTTTCTGGAGTTTTCATACAATGGTTCCATGTTCTGTTTCTCCTTTCATTTTTATCCGTGCAATGTAATATGTATCCTTTGTGCATATACTATAATTTGCTGCTAGATGATTATTAATCAGAGAGTGAGTTAGAGACTTTGTTTAAGAAAAAAAGAGAATATTTGAAGCATCTGTTTAGATAAGAAAATTGAGATCTTTGAAATTCTGTAGGATCCAGTCAGTTTTCTTTATTTGGATGACTTTGCAAACAGTTTAATTTAATCAAGCAACATTATGGTTGAGACTCATAGAACTATCTAGTGGAAAAGGCATGAAAAAAATAAAGTCTGTGCTGCAGTGGACATGGTGGTGGTGGAAGGGATGGCTGTAGCAGGGGGTGATTTATCAGTTAATGGGGTTGGCTGGTTGCGCAATGGGTAGTAAAACCGATGTGTAAAGTTATCGTTGGTGCCGCATTGATAGTGGTAACTGTCGTTGTTGTTGGTGGTGTAATGTTGCAATATGGTGGTAGAAAATACTGAAGACGTTAATGACTGTATAATATAATAAATTCAGCATTACTGGAGGAAAGTGCTTCATAATTATAGCTTGGCAACTTTTAAATGAACTTTTAAGTCTCATTCTTACAAGGAATTTAAGGGTGAGAGTTGGTTACACTTCTCTTAAATTCATTAGTTAATCTAATAGAGAATTTTTTGTTGGGAATTCCCAACCTCATCCTTGCTTCTCTGTTGTTCCTTCAACTATGTCATCCAAAAGCAACCTTAAGTAAATGGATTAACTCATTAATACTCTTCATCTTTTAGGGAACAGGTTCGATCACAAAATACTTTCACGGACAGTATACGTCACCCTCTTCAAAAGAAACACAGGATAGCTTTGTCAAAGAAGCCATGCCATTATCACCGTCAGGTGATTTCAGCTTGACACATTTCAGTTGTGCCTCTTTTATATTCTTTCATTTTCTAATATTTCCCAAACAACTCAGGCAGTGAAAGCTATTCGGAGCTAGAACCAACTGATCAGCTGCAACCTGAGAATAACGTACCGTGTTTGGGTCTACAAGAACAGAAAAGAATTCCATGGAAAGATCAGGTTTTAGTGAAATTTATTTCTTTATGTAAAGAAAATAACTTTTAGAATTGCAATTGTAGATTTCTTAAACACAAGAATACTAATTTGATTTAGATATTTTTTTAGCAAATACTCTATTGTAAACTTTTGGTCTTTCTTGATTGTGATGAAGTGGAAATGATTAGCGCAGGAACCAATTTTGTACCGTTCATTTCCATGAAAGCTTTTTAATCCAATTTTGGTGTCTTCTATTTAATATTGATATGAACTTCATACTTATTGTGGCTCTTTAAATAGAAATTTATTATTTCCCTTTTATTTTAATGCTTTAGGCTTGGAATAAAAAGCATGTATTTACACATTTAATTTTGTAAATCTCTTTTCTTTGGCCTTAAATTTAACTATAGCTAGTGCAAAGTGAAGCCTTTCTGTTTTTATGTTATATTTTCCAATGTTACTTTCCAAAATACAACCCTTTGTTGTCTGGAATTGAACATCATGAAATACGGTTCCAACACCAATTCTATCCTTGAGAGAAGCTCCAGAGCCATCTACTATTTGACCAATTTAATTGAGATTGAAATGAGATAGCAAATAAATAGATAAGTTTTTGTATTGCTTATGTTGTTATTCTCTATGTTTATTTTTTGGCAGCATGATATTATTCACATACAATGCACTTACTATATGTACTTGAGAGCTTATACTTGGGCTAGGATGTTAATTCCTTGCATGCTCATTTTTGTAATTTGTTTCCCATGTATTATCCGAGTGCCTTCAATTACCATGATTCATACTGTGCTTCAATTATAAATGATTCATCTCTTTGCAGGATTCATCTTGTTCTTCAACAGTGCAGACAAAGGATGGTAGTGGCAAGGGAGCCTCACCATCAATACCTTCAGGTGTTGTATTCAAGTATTGCTCTTCCTAGTATACTAATGCTTTTGAATTTCCTTTTCCCGTTGTGATCAATCTGGTGTTTGTCTAGGAAGTGGATGTTGCTCACTTGTAAACCAAATCGACTCTCAGGGAGCTTCCAGGGTTGATTCTACCATGCCAACTTTGGAACGACATAAAAGGAAAATAAAACCTTCTGATAAGGTACATGTTTTCACTTTTCCTATCTCCTCACTGATTATTACCTATGAAAACATACAAAAAATTCAATGTAGTGATTATTGCTTTTTCATTGTTCCTCAAAACCACCACTAGCTTTTGCTGGTTGAAACTTTTTGCTTGTGGACAAAATGATCATTATCAATTTATTACAACAACAAAGCCTCAATCCCCAACTAGTCGGCATTGATTATATGATCATTTGCACCATTCAGCTCAATCGTAAACCAAATCTGCCTCAATATTGAAAGGTTTCAGATTCTTTGATGGCACTTCCATCCATGTTATCTTAGGTCTTTCACTTCCCTGTTTTCCATTACTATCAATTTATTCCCACAAAAAATTGATTGGATGTTATGGAAGCATGCGGATGTCAAATTTTTGTCTTTAATAAACTATATATATATATTTTTAAATGAACAAGCCTTTAATTTCAGGCCTTTGTTTGGTGCAGTGTTAAAAGTTAGCAGCTTACAACTAGAAAGTTGTGTTCTACTTTTAACCTTATGCCTAAATGCTGAAGGGCAGGGTAGATAATCCCCTTTTATTTAGCCAGGATGTAAAGTCCAAATTGTAAATTAAGTTTGTGATGGACAGTTTCTTTTAGTGTTATCCTTTACTTCCATGATTGGTTTTGTTTAAAAACTTCTTTGTTTCTGAATTTAAAACAGAATAAATAATTATAGACAAAGTGGAATTAAGTCACAAAAAAGAAAGAAAGAAAGAAAAGATTAATTTTGATCTTCTTAATAGGGTGCTAAATAACAATCTTGTGGAGAAAAGAAAGTTTGGTGCTGCTAATAATAATCTCATCTGACGCCATCTCATTCAGCTGTGAATTATTGTTACATTTGATTTGTTTTTTAGAGTTGATTGGATGACTTGGTGGGATAAGAATATGTTATTATAGCCTTGCTGCTCAAGTGTATACTGTAAGAATTGGCAGTTGGATCTGGGCCATATGATTCACTCCATAGTTAAACTTGCACAAGACTAGCCTGTGCTTGCAAAATAGGTGCATATGCATTTTCTCCGGGTTTTTTTTTTTTTTTTTGCCTATCATATTTCCCAGTCAGGGTTTCCCCCCTTTAGCTTGCCTTTTTATTGTTTTGGAGCAGGGAACAATTTTGAAATTCTTGAAGAGCTACAATCTCTCGTGCTCCACACCGATGCAGGAGAATGTTGAAATGGTTAAAGGTACTAAAACGTGATCTTGGTGTCCTACTTTTACTTTCCATATTAAGGCACTCTTATCGATAGTTCCATTTTCTAGGCTCTCAATCTCCAAGTTGCAGCAGCTTGGAAGTGAATCAAGCTGAGCTGCCAAGACGGAGTCTTGCAGAATGTAGTACGAATGATGGCAGCTATAATTTGGATCAAAATGCACAAAGGGCATGGAATTACAAGATCGACGAGATTGATCACTCTATTGTTGATGAGTTGCCATCAGAAATCCAAGATGAAATTCGGGTCTGGCTCCAGGCTCGTCAGCAACCTGGTATGGTTAAACGTCCTAGTATAATTAAACGAGGTTCTATTGCCCATTATTTCTCCCCAGACAGAAATACATAGCACAGCCTCAGGCGGCATCGTCCTGTATATAGGTGTTATGTATGATTTACGCATTATATTATAATTAAAAACAAAAAAAGCATCATTAACCCTGATTCAAAGCATGTGTAATGGCAATCACATTGATTCGAGATTAATTGCAAGATAGCCTTTAGTTAGAGCTGACGCTTAAGTTTCTGGACGTAAATTATCCCGATTCAGATCAAGTGATTTTTGTATTTGCCCACTTGCTTGGAAGACTTGTGGATTATGTAGCTTGTATGTATTTACATAGAAAAGAAATAAAATCTCTTTTTGTTGTTAATTATAGGTGGCGTTTGGTATGGAATTAAAAGGTGAGAATGAATTATTACACGAGTAATTATTGTAATAATAATCTTTGAGTGTAAACATTGGTTTTTAAAGATATTTGTTGCGTTAATAAATTGGAAGGTAAATTGTTAGTGAAAATAGGAGAAAAATAGTTAAAATATTAGTAATGATTGTAGAAAATAATAAAAAGTTATTTTAGTGTATATTCGAGCTAAAAGAAATAATAGAGAGAATACAAATAAATTAAAATAATTTAAGGGTTAATTTTTTGCCATTTTAAGGGTAAAGTTCAGACTCCTTATAACCATTTTTAGTCGCAAAACATTCTTAAATTTTACAAGAGCAAAATTTAAGATTTTTACATTCATACCGAACTTTTTCTTCATTTATTATATTTTTTTATTTAAAAATTATTAATTTTATTATCGGATTAATTTATAAACCCAACTGAAATTGACTGTTTTATAAATATCAAGACTTCTACCACCAATCATATATTTCCTAAACTATAAAAAAGAAAATATAAATATGAATACATGATTAATCATTATCTAAGCACAGAATAACCTTATTTTTCAGCATTTCATATTTTGGAACATCAAGAAGAAGAAATTGTAAAAACTAGTATTTGGAACATCATCACCTACAATCTGTTGAGCTATAGCCAAGTTTGTGAAATTGTTAACACGGTATTGTATGCACTACTATATAACGACCACTTCATTGATGATATGTGATGATGAGCTTTTAGTCTTTTGATAGAGACAATTAAATTACAAAATATAACAAATTAATTATAACTCAGAAGACAGAGCATATGGTAAAGCAAAAATACCCCTCATCCTCTGGTGTGACTGGCAAGTCAGTATGATCCTGATGTCGTGTATCATCCAAGTTTCAAAAACATACTGATGAATGCCTCAGAAGTCGAATGCCATGTTTAAAAACAGTGGACCCAACAACATCCAAGAACAGAAACAGAAACACTGCATGAAGAAGAAATTGGGGACAAGGCAGAAAAGCCATATCCTGCTTAAAAGCTTCCCATTTAATACTATGATCAAACTAAATCGACTATACCAAGAGCTGGAAGGAAATGAAGCCAATTGCATTGAACTTAGAGATTGATTAATTATAACAACTCCTATTAATCCATGAATAGTTTATGCAGCGATTGGCTCTGGAGCAACAGCCACCTTCCTCCGTTCCGCAATCTCTTTGAACAGACGAAAGGAGCATAAAAAAGCAACTAGGAGAAAATATGTTGTCGCCAAGCCAATTATGACCACCAGCACCACGTTAATGACGTCTGCTGCTCTCAAATGCTTAAGCATGCTAATCAGGAAGGTTAAGCAGAAACCCCCGAAGGGCCCTGTGATACAAGCTCCAATTGTATGTTCGAGCATTAACGAATCACTCTCCAATTCATTGCGGTTCATTTTGAAGTCCAAATCCTGTTCAGGAAACACATCAGAAGATATACAGGTATACATTATTAAAGTTGAGAAAAATGGCATTTTGAAATTTTTTTTATGTATTTGCAAATTGATGATTTTGGTATTGTTGGTGTTTGTTTCAACGGCCCAGGATGAATTGACAGGTTGCATCTCTGACAGAGATAATATTGATTCATTCGACATGTTTTGTAATAACTCTCCTGATTTTTGGCGTTTCGCATACATAATCTAGAGAACAACGCAGACTCATGCAAGTTAAATAACTCCTTCCTGGTAAATATTCTTCATTTCTTGCAGTATTCATTGCAAGAAGCTAACAATACGTCTCCATAGAAACTAAAAAAGAAGAACAAGGGATTACAAGTACTAACCTGAGGTGCTTGTGCTGGGAAAGTTCCTCACAATGAACTTTTATCTTCAGATTCTACATGGATATTTACTTATTTTCAGACTGTAAGTAACAGATTTCTTTTTTAACTTCTATATTTGCCTCAATCTGGAGCAAGAGCGCATAGTGGTTAGCGGAAAAGGAATTAAAAGCTCAAGTCAGTCCTCTCTACTATCTGTTTTCGCTGTCAAAAGTTAATATATGACAACTAAGAAGCGGTCAAGTTAGTTAGATCATATATCAGATCGAAACACCATTTTAGCTTAAATTGTTAGGGTTTATCACCTTGTTTGGATTGTGTATAAAAGCAACGGCACCACGTCCTTATGATCACAATTTTCTTTTACCACAAGTTTCATTCAAATATGTGGGGTTCACTGCAAATTCATGTCAATGGGTACCTGGCTCCTTGGAAGTGGCGATCAAGGGTTCAATTTTCGATTTTTGTTTGAAATTGAGTTTGTTCATGTAAGAGACCGTCCTAATTAGATCCTCATAGTTATTGTAGCGCTCCTATCAATTACATGCGATGACAGATATTAAGCCAGATTCTTATTTATAATTTTTTAAATTAATTTATATCTGATATGAAAATAACAATACTAAAAAATAAATTGTTCATGAAAATTTAATTCAAATTATTTTTTATTCTTAAAACTTTTAATTTTAATATATTTATAATTTTTTTAGCTTTCAATCATATATAAAATTATGGACATATTATATTGATTTTTTTATCAACTTGCTTTGACAATCATAAAAATATTTTTGTTTTTAAGAGAAACAATAATTCCAGATAAAAATTTGTGTTAACTGTAATATATATATATATATATATATATATATATGTTGATAAAAGAAATTTAAAATAACTATATTTTTTTATGTTTAAGAAAATTTTGGTTCCACAAGACATATCACAAACATACAAACTAATATAAACTTAAATAATGGGTACCGGGTTAAGCATCTCCGAGGAATTTTAAAGTTTTTAAGATAAAAAATCATGTTTTATAAAAATTATAAATTTTTTTAGATTATTTTAATATATTAATATAAAAAAGTTATATTTATATATCTTAAAAAAATATTTTTTAAAAAATCATTTTTATCATAATATTAAATATATTGCAGTTATAATCTGTTTGGAAATGTGGTTATTATTACTTTTCAAACATTTTTTTGTATTAAAATAATATTTTTTTATTTTTAAAAAAACTAATTTTTATAATAATGCATCAAAATGATTTAAAAACATAAAAGAATATTAATTTAAAACAAAAAAATAATAAATTTTTAATTTTTTTTAAAAATATTTTTAAAATACATAAATAGAACTTATATTGCGAAAGGAGCCGTAACACGCTCTGGGATTTGCTTGTGGGCCGGTTCTAAAATAAGGGAGGAAGATTTCAATATATTCTTGAACAGTATGCAATTCTACAAATAAAATAAACACTATAATAGGGGTGAACACTGTTAAAATTTTCGAATTAGTCTAATTATCTGAACTAATTTGGATAAAAAAATTTGAAACTTTTCAGAAAAGGACAAAGGTAGACAATTCATTGAAATAATTTCAAAGATATTCGGGAGAAAAATTGGAAAGATTGATTAGATATATACAAGTCGATACAAAACTTTAAAATGTTTTCTTAAATAAAAAAATAATTTATAGAAAGATTGATTCGATGCCAGACAAAACGCGTTATGTTTTTCACAGTACTTTGGTTATATTATGATCCGACCAGAAGGATATTCTTATCTAGAATCGTATCTCACAAGTGCTAAATTAATTTGAAACGATCAAATCGCGGAATCTTGTCATTCAAATATTGAAATGAATCGAGGGATACCCGGCGATGCCCAGAAGCTTAATATTGACACATCGGGCGAAATTGATTATATCTTGCACTCACCATCAAACTTGTGCCCGAAGACTACTCTACTTAATCAACACTTCAAGTCTTTTGTCCAATCGGAACTTGTCAGCAGCAAAAGAATATAACTTGTTTTGCGGGATCGTGCATGTTCTCGGTATATAAAATGCTAGTTCTTACAAGAGATGATTATCATTGCATCAAGCAAGTACTGGCAGCGAAAATCAATTATGATGAGGCATTCTGGGAGTTGTGAGGTATCACTACTTTTATAATTATGTATTCGTTG
Organism: Populus alba; assembly: GCF_005239225.2. Classification (NCBI taxonomy): domain Eukaryota; kingdom Viridiplantae; phylum Streptophyta; class Magnoliopsida; order Malpighiales; family Salicaceae; genus Populus; species Populus alba. The sequence continues at coordinate 17,603,272 of NC_133286.1, read as the reverse complement.
TTGCAATCTTTGTTCTTGAGATTCCAATTAATATTGATTTTTCCCCCTCTTATGATTAATATGTTTGTTTGTTCAACACGTAATTCCCAGAAAAGAAGGGTACATAGAAAAATAAACAGACTGAGAGCAGAGATGGCAGGGATTAGGAAGCAGCAACAATGCATCCGACAAGGGCAAAGGGAAATAAGAGAAAGATTTGAAGAGATAGAATCAGAATGTGATGAGCTCAAAAGGGAGACTGAACTTGTATCTCAGGCAAGCGACAACAATCAACTTCGCCTCGATATCATGCTCAAAATCTTGCAAGCAAGACAAGAGAATGACTTCGCTAAAGCTGCTGATCTTACTTGCTCTCTCAGGTTGGTTTTTCGAATCTTCTTCTCTTATTTAATTTGTTGTTGATATACAGGAGTGATCATGGGTATATGTTTGGACACTTCAAGGTTATATGGTAGATTGAGCTAGAAACAGTGTGTGTTTTTCGCAGCTTTTGAGAATTGTGTGGTTGATCCGAACAAGAGATAATACTGTACTCTTAAATGTTGTTTGCAGGAAAAGTCTGCTTCCTTGAGGATGATAGCTAGAGAGACAAGTTGCTATTGCGGTCTTCGAAGATTGCCATATTATACTTTCCGAATAGATGTTTGTTTTCGGATATGAATTATCCAATATGTTTACGGACATAAGTTGCTTGTTCGAGCAATAGTCTTTCTTAAAACCGTATAGTAATGTTAGCTGTGCGAGGACTTCGTCGTTTGTACAATCAACTTATGGTTCGATTTATTTAATTGATATGAGTTGATACTGTTAGATGAAGCTATAACATTTCTAATTGATATTGATTACATCATAAAAAGAATTATGTAATTCATAACACGATTATTTTTACCTGTTATATCTAAAACATTTGAAAACGTTATAGTATTTGTTAATATAAAAAATTGAAGCACTAAGCATCTCAACTCTTCTTTTCTTTTTTAATTTCTAAACTTTGTTTTCATCCAATTAGACCATTACATAGCCTAATTTGACTTCTTTTTTAATTCACACCCCCCCCTCCCCCCTTTTCCCCTTCCTTCCTTTCCATTCCTCTTTTTTTTTTTTTTAATTTGAGTTTCTTCCTTTTCTTCTCCATTTTATCCTTAGATTATTATTGACAGTTGCTTGTTTTTGGACCAATCAAGTTGGCTAGATTATGTTAAGGCAATTTTCTTACTGTTTGATTTTAAACTTAGATTAGATAAAGAGTCGGATTGAGACTTTTTTCTTTTAATTTCATTATTTTTTTTTTAAATTGTCCTTAATTTTTTTTTCTAAACTATTGGGTTGTTTTTTATCCTGTCAAGTCGACTAGGTTACATAAAAAAAACTTCTACAAAATTTAATTTTAAACCTAAGTGAGGCAAAATATTAAGTCAAGGTTCTTTTTTCCTAAAAATTTTATCTCTCAATTTCTTTTTCAATATTTTTTTTTACTGTCGGTTTGGTTGCTTTTGAATCGACTAGATCAACTAACTAAAGTCGAGGTAACTTCAAAATGGTTTAATTTTAAATCTTGATTAGATAAAGAATTAAATCATGAGATTTTAATGTTGATATATTGAGTTGAGTTTAATAACAATATTAAATACTTTTTACAATCTTGATATTCTTTTGTTACGTTCAAAAAAACTTTTGATCTGATATGCAATGGTGCGGAGGCATGTAAACTCTTATCTAAGAATTTTGACAATATTTCAAATAAAAAAAAATAGCTAAACAAATTAAAATTAAGCTATGATAGCAAAAGCAATAGGATAACCAAATTTGAAAGTATCACCGGACCAAATGCCATCAAGTTAGTGTGTAATCGGTAATATAATATATAATGTTTTTTAAAAATATTTTTTAATTGAAAATATATTAAATTAAAGTTTTTTTATAATTATTTTTATAATTTTTTATATGAACACATCAAAATTATAAAAAACAAATATAAAAAAAATTTAAATTTAATTTTATTTACAATTTAAAAAGCAAAAATTACTATAATTTCAAACAAACATTTCAACCTTCAAATCATGTAATATCTTAAATAAAAAAGTATAGCACAACGAAAAACTACCGGTAGCAAGCTAGGTTGGTAGTTATAATATTGTCACCACCTCCTTATCATACAATAATTTCTCACAAAACATTGCAACAACTTTGACGTAAAGCAATAAAATTTATGTTGACAATAATCCCTAAACTTGCAGAATTTAATAAAAGTGTGAGATATATTAATGTCCAATATCGCTAACACGGGACATCTAATTGATTGGCGTATGGACTAGATTGATAGATGGAATTTCAAGAAATCATTTTTAAAAGATAAATGGGCATGGTATGAAGACATTATTATATGTAGTAATAGTTTACTAGATAAAATAATTGTTTTTATATTATATTTGATTGTGATGAACAAAATATAAAGAAATTTATTTTACCTTTAATATATATTATTATTGAACTTACATATTTTAAAAATAATGATTAGATTTTTTTTTTCACTCTAGTTTATATTGAATATTAAAATTAATAATATATAATAACTTTGGTTATAAAACTCGGACTGACCTGGTGAGTCAATGTAGATTGGCCTGATGGGTCGATTTAGGATCCAAACCGATCTTAGTCTAGGAAAAAAAAAAAGAATTAATCTGACCTGAACCAACCAAAAATTCAGGTTGACCCAAACCGAGATAAAACACAAGTTAAGAACTCGTTAATTTAAAAAAAAATGATCAAAATGAGGTTGTTTTTGTTTTTTAAGAAAAAATTAGATCAACCCAAGTTAACCCTCCTGACCTGTAACCCGGATCTTGTCCTCAATTGAATTTCAAGTCGAGTTTTAAAAATATAATAATTATTATTTTTATATATATATTAACTCATATCAATCAAAATTGACCCTATCAACTCATAACTAAAGTCAATTAAAGTTAACTCTTTATTTATATTATCATGGTGAGTAGAAGAGCTAATATCCAACGCCCGCCTTCATAATTCCATGTTGAGGATTCTTCCAGCATGGTTTTGATGTACCCACATCAAAAACTTTTAAAAAAATTAAATTAATTTTTTTATATTTTTAAATAGTTTTAATGTGTCATGTAAAAAAATAAAAATAAAAAAATATTATTTTAATATATTTCAAAGTTTAAAACATTTTAAAAAAATAACTATTATCCAACATCAAAAACTTCTAAAAATAGAAGTAAATGTACCAAAACAATAGAGTTTTTCTTTTTAAATATTATAGTCGCTACAAAAATATTCAAATTAGTATAATTGAAAACATTTGGTTATGACACGCAAATTATGATAAACTCGATTTACTGATGTTATGAATTGAATAATTTATTAAGCATCATTGGTGGCTTTATATATAGCCATACAGAAGGAATCAAATAACTGAAATAACAGAAAAGCAAAGAACATGGGATATGGCCAAGGACCAGATCAACACCCTGATATTCAGGGATTATTGCTAACAGAAAACGTAAATAGCTGAAGACTAAGTCTTCTCAGGTGACATTTCCCTCCCTTAAACTGACGAATCTTCTTCAGTTTATACCTGGATTCTGACAAACACCCATCAACATGCACAATTTCTCAAAGGCTGCTCGTGTTAAAGGTTTAGTCATAATATCAGCCAATTGTTCTTGAGAATAACAATGCAGCAACGTCACAACCCCATCTCGAGTTAGATCACGAAGGAAATGAAAACGAACATCAATATGTTTGCTTCGACCGTGCATGACAGGATTTTTCGAGAGTTTAATGGCAGAGCTATTGTCACAATACATTACTGTTGCTCCCTTGGAGTTCTGATTCAATTTTTCTAACATTCTTCGTAACCATACTGCCTGACAAGCACATGATGCAGCAGCAATGAATTCAGCTTCAGTTGTGGAAAGAGTGACTACCGGTTGTTTCTTTGAAGACCATGATATAGCTCCAGAGCTTAACAGAAATAGAAAACCTGAAGTACTTTTCCGATCCTCTAAGTCTCCTGCATAGTCACTGTCGGTGTAACCGAGAAGTTCTTCATTGCCTTCGTGCTTATAAAATATTCCGTACGCAAGTGTGCCTTTGATATACCTAAGCACTTTTTTTACTGCTTGCAGATGAATATCTGTAGGATGAGTCAGGTGTCTGCTAAGCATATTAACCACGAACATAATGTCTGGTCTAGTAGATGTGAGATACATCAAGCTTCCTATTATCTGCATGTATAGAGTATTATTAACTGTTGTGCTGGTGGATTCTTTGACCAGCTTGAATCCTGGAATAATCGGATTAAATACACCATTACAATCAGCCATGTTGAACCGTTGCAACACCTCCTGAGCATACTTTCTTTGACATATAAAAATTCCATCAGCTCGTTGAAATACCTCTAAACCCAGAAAATATCTCATTCGACCAAGATCAGTCATATCAAATTCTTTCATCATGGATTGTTTAAATGAATTAAACATCACCTCATTGTTTCCGGTAAATATGAGATCATCGACATAAAGACACACAATTAAGAGAGTACCTTCTTCAGTTTTCTTTAAGAAGAGAGTATGTTCGTACGGACATTTCTCAAACCCTTCCTTTAAGAAATAAGATTCAATTCTGCTATACCATGCCCGTGGAGCTTGCTTCAAACCGTACAAAGCTCTCCTCAAGCGACACACCTTCTTTTCTGCTCCTTTTATCACATAACCTGGAGGTTGTTCAATGTACACCTCCTCATCCAACTCACCATGAAGGAATGCAGACTTAACATCGAGTTGAAACAATGACCACCCCTTCTGTGCTGCTAGTGCAAGAATTAAACCGTATAGTATCCATGCGAGCCACAGGTGCAAAAAAAAACCTCCATGTAATCCACCCCATATTGTTGTGTATATCCTTTGGCGACGAGGCGGGCTTTGTACTTATCAACTTCTCCACGTTCATTAAGCTTAGTCTTGTATACCCATTTGACCCCAACTGTTTTTGCACCGTGAGGAAGATCAGTGATATCCCATGTATGATTCTTCCGAATTGCCGCAATTTCAGAATCCATGGCATCTCTCCATTTTGCACTTCGAGCTGCATTCTCATAGGACACAGGATCTTCATCAACAAATAAAGCAAAGTTACCTTGATTGTCATCAGAATAAGCATCTCCACTGTCATAATCACGCATCCATATTGGTGGTTGACGAGGACGATTTCCACCACGTGAAACAGAATCAGCAAATGTTTGTTCTTCAGCTACTGGATGATTTCCACCACGTGAGACAGAATCAACAAATGTTTGTTCTTCAGCTACTGGATGCTCCAAATTTCCTTCATGACTTGCATCATGATTATCTGCCACATCATGAAAGTCATTTTGATTATCAGCATAATCAAAGAATCCATTGTCTTCTTCATGAGCAGGAGCAGGAGTAGCTTCGCCTGCATTATAATCCAGTGTTTCATCTTGAATATTATTGTTGCTGTCTGCATCATTCCAATCAAGGGAGGCTTGTATGGCCTCAGTATGAGTATCATCCCACGGCCAACTTTCTTCTTCATTGAAAACAACATCACGGCTGACAATCACCTTTTGAGAGAGTGGATCATACAGGCGATAAGCTTTGGACTCTTCACTGATTCCAAGCAGAACACATTTAACACTTTTGTTGTCCAGTTTAGTGCGTTTGTTATCTGGAACATGAGCATAAGAAAGGCATCCAAACACACGAAAATGAGTAACAGAAGGTTTAATACCGCTCCATGATTCTTCTGGTGTTTTATTTCGAATCGCCAGTGTGGGACTTCTATTGAGTATGTGTGCTGCCCAGTTGACAGCTTCAGGCCAAAAGGTTTTTGGAACTCTTCTACTGGTGAGCAGACTTCGAACCATATTCATGATTGTTCGATTTTTTCTTTCGGCCACTCCGTTCTGCTGAGGAGTGTAACTTGCTGTGAGTTGGTGATGTATCCCATTAGCTGTGCAAAAATCAATAAAGTCAGTAGATGTAAACTCCCCCCCTCGATCAGTTCGCAAGCCTTTGATACTGGCTCCAGTCTCCTTTTCAACCTTCACTTTAAAATGCTGAAACATTTTAAAAGCATCAGATTTTTCAGCCAAGAAGAAGACCCACAACTTTCGGCTAAAGTCATCAATGAATGTTAACACATATCTCTTATGACTGTTAGAGATAGGGTTAATTGGCCCACATATATCTGAATGGATGAGTTGTAGTGGATGTGTTGCTCTCCACATACTAGCTCGCGGGAAGGAGCTCCTATGTTGTTTTCCCAATATGCAATCTTCACATAACAAGTTTGAATACTGCAACTGGGGTAATCCATGCACCATTTGTTTCTGCTGCAAAGTCTTAAGACCTCCAAAGCTCAAATGGCCATAACGACAGTGCCATAGATGATTTAAATCCGGTGTAGGTGTGAGAAAACACTGTTGATTTTGAGGTTGAATCTTGGCCAGCAGAATGAACATTCTGTTCAGAGACATTCTTGTCTCTAAAATGAGACCCCTTTCTGGATGATATACCCTGCATGTATTGTTGCGAAACACAATTCCAAGACCTTTCTCCTGTAATTGACCAATACTTAAAAGATTGTTTTTCAGCTCAGGAATATAGAATACCTCTGTAATGATCTGTGAAAGTTGATTGATTTGGAGATGAATCTTGCCTTTTCCCACCACGTCAATGCTGGAATTATTTCCTAGCTTTACAGACTTACGAAAGCTCTCATCTATCTCCGAGAAGAACTCCTTGTGCCCGCACATATGATTGCTGCAACCAGAATCTAAAAACCATGTTGTTTCATCAAGTGTTTTCTCGACATGAGTCATGAGAAGCATCTCCATTGTGTGATCGTCAGTCATCTCCATCATGGGCTTGGTTTCTGCACGAAAGCTCTCATCTATCTCCGAGAAGAACTCCTTGTGCCCGCACATATGATTGCTGCAACCAGAATCTAGAAACCATGTTGTTTCATCAAGTGTTTTCTCGACATGAGTCATGAGAAGCATCTCCATTGTGTGATCGTCAGTCATCTCCATCATGGGCTTGGTTTCTGCATCTGCAGGAATTTCTGGTCCTTCACAGTAGCTGCATAGCTCCTTGTCCAATCTCTCTTCAATAAAATCAGGGGCCCTGAAAAGCATCTCCATCGTATGATCATCATCTTCAAGAGTATCTGGTGCATCACTGCACAAATTCTCATCTTCACTGCACAACTTCACTGTTTCCTCAATTTCAATATATGCCATAAGCAGTAGTGGTTCATCGTTAATTGCCTCAATGAAATTTACTTGTGACTCGTTTCTTCTACCTTTCCTTGGACATTCATACTGGAAATGTCCAAAGTCATGACAATAAAAACACTCAACGAGAGATTTGCCAGTACCTTGTCGTTCACGTCCTCGTCCCCTGCCTCTGAAAGAACTTCTTCCACGACTTGGTCTGCCAAAATTGTTGTCATGAGTGATCTGTAATGCTTGCTCTTCAACAATATTTCCTTGCATACGTTGTGCATGAACCAATAGGCTACTTTGCAGTTCATCAATAGACATTGTGTCTAAGTCTTTGGATTCCTCAATGGAACACACCACGTAGTTGAACTTTGAAGTCATGGAACACAGAATTTTTTCAATAACTGTGACATCTGATAGTTTCTCTCCATGAAAACGCATTTTGTTTGTGATGGTGAGGGTCCGAGCAAAGTAATCAGAAACAGTCTCTCCTTCCTTCATGTGGAGAGTTTCAAAGTCTTTGCGCAGGGCTTGTAATTGTGCTCGTTTGACTCTAGCATTGCCTTGAAACTTCTTCTTCATGGAATCCCATATTCCTTTTGAAGTTTCTTTATCCAAAATCGTCTCAAGGATTGAACGATCTATGGCTTGGAAGAGATAATTTTTGGCTCGTAAGTCTTTCAACCTCTGATCTGCCACCTCCTTCCTTTGTTCATCTGTGAGATCACCATTATCTGCTGTAGCAGATATTCCAGCTTCAACTACATTCCAGTATTCTTTGGAGCGGAGAAAATTCTCCATCAACATGCTCCAATGATCGTAGTGCCCAACAAACCGAGGGATTGCTGGTTGAACAAAACTCCCTTCACTAGTCATTTTAGCTGCGGCTAAAAGAAAACTTGACACAGGTTTCTAGCTGCTGCTAAAGAGAATAACCGTGTGCTCTGATACCAAATGATAAACTCGATTTACTGATGTTATGAATTGAATAATTTATTAAGCATCATTGGTGGCTTTATATATAGCCATACAGAAGGAATCAAATAACTGAAATAACAGAAAAGCAAAGAACATGGGATATGGCCAAGGACCAGATCAACACCCTGATATTCAGGGATTATTGCTAACAGAAAACGTAAATAGCTGAAGACTAAGTCTTCTCAGGTGACAAATTATACATGCACAGTTTTTTTAAATTTGTAAATATTGTGCAACTTTTAAAGTTTTATTCAGGGTTATGGTTTAATTGTGTTTTTAAAAATTTTGATATTTTTTAAATTTTAAATTAATTTTATTTTTAATATTTTTAAATTATTTTAATATGTTAATATTAAAAATAATTTTTTAAAAATATATTATTTAATATAATTTATAACAAAAAAAATTTTAAAAAAAATCTCAATCGTTTTCGAAACAAGCCGTAAGCTGAGAAGGTTTTTCAAGGATTTTTTTCGTATACAACGTGCATAAAAACTGATTTTACAATAATTTAAACGTTACGAAAGAAAAATGTTTGGGTCGGTTGGAAGCTAAGCTAGTAGTGCTGATTGTGTGACGTCTGTGTTTAAAAGTGTAATAGTTATTATTTTATAAAATATTTTTTATTATAAATATATTAAAATAATATTTTTTATTTTTAAAAAATTATTTTTTGATATTATCATATTAAAATCATTTTAAAATACTTTAAAAAAAGTTTAAAAAAAATTTAATATTTTTTTTTAAAAATTTTAAATTCAATACCAAACACACGATATTTTTCGGACAGCGAGGACAGCCTTTTTTGAAGGGAATAGGCAAATTCGTGCGATTCGCTGGGCGATCGCGCGATGTCTGTAGGTTACTGGTCGTATTTTCGCGATGCAGACCACATGAGCCTTGTGGGAGACGTCACAGTCGAATAAATTAAAAGATCGGCAATGCAATAAATTAAAATGACCTCTCCTAAACATTTAAGTGTAATCTAACCATCAAATACAAAATTTATAATATTTTAGTGTTAATATTTTTACTTTGGTATGACTGGATCTCATTTTAGGTATATATTTATTTTACTGTTTTATAAATGTATTTGTTAAGTTTTCTACATAATTTATTTAAGGTAGAATTTTTTTAATTATTATAAATCCACACCTAATTTATCAGAATCACCTACTATATGAATAATAACCTTTTAAAATTTTAATTAAAATCTATTTTTTTTATTTATAGATTAAAAAAATAATTTTATCTCATAAAATTAAAATCTTTATAAATATAATTTCAGGTCGGTTAATAGAATTAGATCTAATTGGTTGACCAATAAAAATAAAAATTTAAAATTTAACCATGTTGCATTTTTAAATCACGACATGTTTCAACAGCGCTATTCTGATAAATTTTTATGTTTTATAAATGCATTGTATCAAAAACACTCTCTCTTTATATGTAATTTTTTCTTTTTTTAAATAAAGAAAATCAGAGTTATGTTTGAATTTTGAATGACAGTAATTTTAAAAATAATTTTTTAAAAAATAAAATATTTTATTTTAATATATTTTTAAATAAAAAATACTTTAAACCAATACCCTATAACCATTTAGGAAGCTTTTTCAATTTTAAAAAACAAAGACGACAAAAACTAGCATAACAAAAGACGACAAAAAATTCCCACCGCCTTCCTCGTTTATAAAACAAAAAAATTAAAAGCCTTGAATTAATCTACCGTACAAAGGTGGGGAGCTTTCACTCGATTTTATTTATTTATTTATTTATTTATATTTTGTTTGCTTGAGATGTTTGAAACCAGAGGCCCATTTGAGAGGAAGTTCTCTTCGAGATTTCTGTGTCCTTTCTCAAATCCAAGCTCATCAATCTGAGGTATGATCTATGGTTAAGATAGATTACCTTCTGCTACTAGCAAATTTAATTAGCTCGCACCGCTCATCTTGATTCTTCATGTTTTTCTTAGTTGGCTTCTAGAGGATCACGGGGAAGAAATAGAATATTTTAGCTAAGCCGAGAGAGCGCCAAGGGCGGTCGATCTCACGGTCGCCGGCGCCCTTGTTCTTGTCTCAGCAATAGATCGAGTTTTTCTTTTGTTTTTCCCGCCTATCCAGTCCAAACAATGAGATTCATGCCTAGCCCACGTGTATGGTGGATTGATTAGCTTTGCCATATTCATCCACGTCTGACCCAAATAGCCTTCTACAACCTTCAAGTCTTCATTTATTCTGCAGAGTTTAAAGAAGATGAATGTAGAGAGAAATATATCCGGTACAACGATAAAATAAAAATAAAAATAGAGCCAATTTGCCCTGGGTTCATATATAATCATGAACCCATGTGAATATGTCCACACGAGAGATAAGTGATCGATGTTAAATGGAGACATAAATTTAGATTTAAAACGTGTTTTCTGCAAAAGCTGTCGAAATTCTAGGTTTCATGGGTAGTGCGTTGTCGAAGATGATGATAATATATATTCTTTCTATCTCCGTGATCGGTGATGAATAGTTAGATTTGACTCTCAAGTGGAAAGCACATGGTGTCAACATGTTTTTGTCGGTTCTCTATCATAGCTAGCCTTCTTTTTGAGGTTTTGCTTGTGGGGTTACGTGGACACTTTGGATCCGATCTAGAGATGAGTGTTGCGTGAATCGGTGTTTTTACACAGTTCAACCATGAGTTGTCCTAGCTTGAAAAAAGTGATAAAAAAAAGAAGAAATTATTAATGATGGATTGATGTTGTGATATTTTTTATTTTATTTTTAAAGTATTAAATGATAATTTTAAGTGTTTTTTTATAGTTTTGATATATTAATGTGAAAAATAAAAAAAATGATTTTGATATATTTTAAAATAAAAAATATTTTTTTAAAAATATTTGCACTCCACTATTAAATACACATGGCGACTTTTAAAACAAAAAATATTATTTTTTTAAAAAAATGCAAAATATCTAAAATAACATGCAATTTATTACTCCTTCGCGAAGGTTTTTATTTTCTCAATAAACGTAAAAAACTAAAGAACTACTCGCAGTGTCTAGAAGACACTCCAATATATAACATTTCTAAGATTTTATTTTTTTTAAAAATAAAAAATATTATTTTAATATATTTTAAAATACAAAATACTTCAAAATATAATTATGACTGCAGCACTTGTGGCAGCATGCAATCGCGCGAAAAGGTCGAGTATCGAACTGCTTTCTCCACGATGTCGTGCGATTTTATATAAAATATCAAACATCAGTTCACAAATCTTTTTTATTTCCTCCCACGTTATTTCATGCTTTCAAAAGACGTCTCATTGACTATTCTTTTGAGAGGGAAATTTCCTTCCTACTATAAATTGGAGGACGGAAGCACCTTAAATGCTAAGAAAAAAAGGAAAAAAACTAGACAAAAATAAGCGTCGTTTTTCCTAGCAAAACCAAGACGAGGAACAACATGGATGCAAAACAAGTAGCCGAAAGGCCCTCTCTCGGAACAACTCAAAGGAAGAGTCTGGTATGCATACGTATAAACCATGCTGCCACCTCATATGTATACTTTGGTCATGATTCCTTTGATCGTTGTTAATTGTTTTGTTGGCACCCTTCTCATCAGTTCCTTGTTCATATATAGATTATCAGTCGTCCATGCTTTTTCTTTTTTCTTTATTGAAATTCTAACGTATTTAATTTGTTAACAATCCAAGCAGAAAAGGAAAAAAAGCAGTGACAAACAAATAAGTAGAAGCATCAAAAAGATAAGGGCTGATATGGTTGAGATTAGTGAGGGGCAAAAGCGCATACGGGAGGGGCAAAAGGAAGTGAGGGAACAATTTCAGGAGATAAATAAAGAGGCTGCCAAACTAAAAGAGGAAACTGATCTAATCACCAAGCAGAGCGCTGCAAATCAACTCAGGATTGATCTTATGTTTCAAATCCTCAGAGCAAGAGCAGAGAATGATTCTGCCAAGGATGCCTTTCTCACACAAGCCTTGCGGTTTGTGATCCTATCCACATCTTAATTTGTACCTTCACTTTAATTTGATTACCGGTCGTCACGACCAACTTGAATAATGTATATAGCAGTAGAAGACATGGAACTGCAGATATATGCATGTTAATGGAATCTTCAGAGATCAATATGATTTGCTAACGTTATCTTTTGTTTACATGTTATGTTTCAGGGAGCTAATGGCAAAGCAGGACATGGGCAAAACCAGGGTTTGTGAACAGAAGCAAGGCCAAGATAAATGACGAACTCTTTTTTTTTTTTTTTTTTTTTTTTTAATGTAATACACCCATGCTATAAAGAGTATTCGCCATCAATAATAGCTTCAAGGCTTTCTAGGGGCCCTACCGATGGTATCCTATATTGAAGCTGTAATTTGATTTTAAAGCCAGATTTTAAAGGTATCATATATGTTTGCATGTTTAAGTAATTAGCGGATTACCATGCAGGGTCTTCTACGTTATAATTCTTAAGAATCACGATAAGAATTTTTGAGAAAGAAAAGAAAAGACATATTCAGCTAAAAATCTAAAAATTGCTTTTACATGTCAAACAAATCCTAAAATATGGATGGTCGGATTGGAATAAAGAAAAATCTTCGAAGCTATCGGAAAAAAGATATATGCTTAAAGCTAGCATCGAGAGAGAGAGAGAGAGAGTGAGGGAGAGATTTAAGATCAAATTAAATTTTTATTGTTTCGGATATTAATATCGTCGAGTATGACTTGTTTTTAGATCCAAGAACATAGGGATTAATTTACTCTCCTCTTGACGTGATCTGACCCAGCATGCATTAATGGAGCTATGCTATATATTTGATCTTCCATTACTTTTACTAACAGCGTATTTATTTAAAGTGTCTCGTGAGAACTGGTTATACTTGAGATTAAGCTAGTCATTTCTCTAAGTGAAACTTTATTTCTTTTATTTTCCCGTAAACATGGGGATAGCTGTAGCCTATACGTGTGGTGTTCTTTTCCATTATGCTGTGATCATTCTTTGTATTAGGTTATATGATCTTAGCAAACTAGTAATAAAACTCAAGTTTATTATTTACGGTTGATATAAAATCTCCTTGTTTTCAAATACAATAATTCTGTTAAATGTTTATTGTTTATTTGTTATTTGATTTACTCTGTATTTGAATAAATTCCTATTTACCAGGAACCAGTCAATTGTTTACCTATTCCTTAGGAAAATCCCAGCTTACTAGGTGACAGTTAGTCATGGGTTAGATGCTGCATATTTTTCTACTTATCTGTTATTTGTATTTCTATTTAAGTTGAACTTCTCTTAATAAATATACAGAGTTGCAATTCCACGTTTTTTCTTGTTGTAAAGCTTTAGCTTTCACTGTCACATTTTCAAATACAATTACTTTAGCTTTGAATTAGTCCAGAACACTTAGTGTTCAACAAGTGGTATCAGAGCTTGAGAGTGTGAGAGTGTGACAAACCAGAAAGTTAAGGGAAACACAGGGAAGAGAGATCGTGAGATTGAGAGAAACACTGGTGAGATTGAGAGAAACACTGGGAAACACAGGGGAAAGAGAGATAGTGAGTTTTGTGAGTTTTGTGCCTTTTTTGCTGCAGCAAAGAACATGGCATCAGAAAATAATTACGTGCAACCTGCAATCCCACGCTTTTGATGGTCATTTATGACCATTGGAGTATGCTGATGGAAAATTTCTTGAGGTCAAAGGAGTATTGGAGTTCTTGTGGAACAAGGAATCAATGAACCAACAGTTGGAAGTGTGCTGACAGACGCACAAACCAAGATTCTTGAAGATCAGAAACTGAAGGATCTTAAAGCAAAAAATTACTTGTTCCAAGCAATTGATCGGGGGATTTTTAGAGACCATTCTCCACAAGAACACATCCAAGCAGATTTTGGGACTCAATGAAGAAGAAGTATCAAGGGTCAACAAGAGTGAAGAGGGCGCAGCTTCAAACTCTTCGCAAAGAGTTTGAAATTCTCCACATGAATACTGGAGAGTCAGTCGATGGTTATTTTTCACGCACTCTTGCAATTGCAAATAGAATGCGAATACATGGTGATAAAAATGGAGGATGTTACGATAATTGAGAAGATTTCTTCGATCAATGTCTGCAAAGTTTAAACTATGTAGCCTGCTCCATTGAAGAATCACACAACATTGAAGAACTTTTCGATTGATGAGCTACAAAGCTCATTGCTATTGCATGAGCAGCGGATGGTGAGCATTATTCCTGAGGAACAGGTTCTGAAAGTATCAATGAATGGTGGAGTACTTTCAAGGGGATATGGAAGAGGTCGCAGCTGGGGCAGAGGAGGTACATGACGTGGTGGAAAGAGGTCGTGGGTTATGATCAAAAAACCATTTGACAAATCACGAGTTCAATGCTATAATTGCCACAGGTATGGCCATTATCAGTATGAGTGCACAGATAAAGAAGAGAAGGTGAATCTTGTTAGAAGCTGAAGCCGAAGAAGAAATGCTTTTAATGGCATTTCTTGAAGAAGAAGAATCCAAATCAGACAAATGGTATTTGGATTTAGGGTGCAGCAACCACATGTGTGGAAACAAGGAATTATTTTCTTGTTTGGATGAAAATTACAAAGATACAGTAAAGCTTGGGAATGGCATGTTCATTACTGTCATGGGAAAGGAAATGTGAGATTTTATGCAAAACACAACACAGTGCAGACATATCCAGTGTTTTTCTACATTCCAGAATTAAAGAGTAATCTGATTAGCATGGGACAATTGCAAGAGAAGGGATATACAATAATCATTGCAGCAGGTTGTTGCAAAATACATCATCCAGAGAAGGGAGTAATTGCTGAAGCAAGAATGACAAGCAATCGCATATTTCCATTATACATGCAGGATCAAATTCAAACCTGTTTTTCAACGAAAATGCATGACTCAACTTGGTTATGGCATTATCGTTATGGGCATCTAAATTTCGATGGCTTGAAGGCATAGCAAGAGAAAAACATGGTGACTGGGCTTCCAAAAATCACTTGTCCTACTGAATTATGTGAGGAATGTGTTGTGGGGAAACAACCTCGAGATTCCTTTCCAAAAGGAAAAGCTTGGCGAGCTGAAGAAACTCTTCATTTGGTTCACTCGGACATTTGTGGACCAATTAATCCAACCTCAAATGGCAACAAGAGGTATTTTATCTCCTTTATAGATGATTGCAGTCGAAAGACATGGGTTTACTTCTTGCAAGATAAGTCTGAAGCTTTTACTGTGTTCAAGAAATTTAAAGCTCATAGTGAAAAGGAATGTGGTAATCCCATTAAAATCCTTCGAACAGACCGTGGTGGTGAATTTACTTCACATGAATTTGCAAATTTCTGTGAAATGCATGGAATAAAAAGGCAACTTACAGCAGCATATTCACCACAACAGAATGGGGTGGCGGAACGAAGAAATCGTACAATTATAAACATGGTTCGTAGTATGTTACTGAAGGGAAAAATGCCGAAGAGTTTCTGGCCTGAAGCAGTTAAAAATGGAGTGTTCATATATTGAATCGTTGCCCTACGTTTGCTGTAAAGAATATTACACCAACAGAAGCCTGGTGTGGATCTAAGCCTACGGTTGATCACTTCAGAATTTTTGGGTGCATAGCATATGCACATGTTCCAGATGCCAAAAGAACAAAGCTGGATGACAAGGCAGTAAAGTGTGTATTTCTTGGAGTTAGTGAGGAATCAAAAGCTTACAAGCTTTTTAATCCAATCACCAAAAACATAGTCATCAGTCGTGATGTTCAGTTCGATGAAGAAAACACATGGGATTGGAAGAGAACAGATGCAAATCTGTTTCAAGATTCTGACCTATATGAAGATGCAAGCTACGGAACAGAAGAGGTTTTTATTGGTGATCGCAGAATTGAATCTCACATTCAGCCACCTGAATGTGAAATTCACATAGAAGAGCAGCTGCAAATTCCTATTTCACATGAAGGAACCATTGTTCCACACGGTGAAGGGACATCCAACATACCTCAACGGCAAAGAACAGCCCCTGCATGGATGAATGACTATGTCAATGGAAATGAATTTTCTGATGAAGATACCTTTGCCCAGTTTGCTTTATTTGCAGGTTCTGATCCTATAAAATTTGAAGATGCAGTAAAAGAGGAGAAATGGAGAAGAGCCATGGACACAGAGATTCATGCCATCAACAAAAACAACACCTGGGAACTTGTGGATCTTCCAAGAGGACAGAAAACCATTGGTGTAAAGTGGGTCTATAAGACCAAGTTAAATGAGAATGGGGAGATTGACAAGCACAAGGCTCGCCTAGTGGTAAAGGGCTACAAACAGCAGCATGGCATCGATTATGATGAGGTATTTGCCCCAGTAGTCAGGCATGATACCATTCGTCTTGTAATTTCATTGGCAGCACAGCACACTTGGCCTATTTTTCAGATGGACGTAAAGTCTGCTTTCCTGAATGGGGACTTGGAAGAACAAGTTTATGTTGATCAGCCCTCTGGATACGTGAAGCAAGGATATGAGGAGCAGGTTTACAAGTTGAACAAAGCTTTATACGGACTGAAACAAGCTCCTAGAGCTTGGTACAGTCGTATAGATGCGTTCTTCACTAAGGCAGGTTTCAAAAAAAAATGCCCACATGAACACACTTTATTTGTTAAAACTGCAGGTGGAGGTAAATTCTTGTTTGTGTGTTTATACGTGGATGATCTTATTTACACTGGGAATGATGGGATTTTGCTTCAAGAATTCAAGGACTCCATGAAAGCTGAATTTGAGATGACTGATTTGGGTATGATGCGTTATTTCCTTGGAATTGAAGTCATGCAATCAACAACTGGAATCTTCATTACGCAGAAGAAATATGCAAAAGAGATCTTGGAAAGATTTCATTATCAAAATTGCAATCCAGTCAAGAATCCAATTGAACCAGGACTAAAGCTACATAAGGATCTTGATGGACAAAGAATCGACAGCACCTATTACAAACAAATGGTTGGGAGCTTAATGTACTTAACAGCTACTAGGCCGGATGTTATGTGTGCAGTGAGTCTTCTTAGCAGGTACATGGAATCACCAACAATTCTGCATTCCCAAGCTGCGAAGAGAGTGTTTCGTTATTTACAGGGAACAACTGATTTCGGTATACACTATAAGAAAGGAGAAGCTTCAAGACTCATTGGCTATGCTGACAGCAATTACGCAGGTGATGTAGACGACAGGAGAAGCACTTCAAGAAGCGTGTTCATGATGAATTCAGGTGCTGTGTCTTGGTCTTCAAGAAAACAACAGGTGGTTACTCTATCCACAACCGAAGCAGAGTTCATAGCCGCAGCAACATCAGCATGTCAAGCAATATGGCTGAGAAGAATTCTTGATGATCTGCATTTTCAGCAACATGATCCTACAATAATTCACTGTGACAGCAGCTCAGCAATCAAGCTTTCTAAAAATCCAGTCCTTCACGGGAGAAGCAAGCACATAGATATGCGATATCATTTCCTTCGTGATCTTTCAAATGAAGGAACCATCGAATTGGTTTACTGCCGAAGTGAAGATCAAATCGCAGACATCATGACAAAGGCACTGAAGTTGGATGCATTTGAAAAATTGCGTAACTTACTTGGAATGTGTTCATTTCAGGTTCTTGAGCAAGAAAATTGATGACAGCAGCTATGTTGTTTGTTTAATAAAACTGCTATGATGAAATCTCCATAGTAGTACCATCTTAAACTGTTTCTTTGCAGCAATCAGTTTAAGGGAGGGTGTTAAATGTTTATTGTTTATTTGTTATTTGATTTACTCTGTATTTGAATAAATTCCTATTTACCAGGAACCAGTCAATTGTTTACCTATTCCTTAGGAAAATCCCAGCTTACTAGGTGACAGTTAGTCATGGGTTAGATGCTGCATATTTTTCTACTTATCTGTTATTTGTATTTCTATTTAAGTTGAACTTCTCTTAATAAATATACAGAGTTGCAATTCCACGTTTTTCTTGTTGTAAAGCTTTAGCTTCACTGTCACATTTTCAATACAATACTTTAGCTTTGAATTAGTCCAGAACACTTAGTGTTCAACAAATTCCATATCAAAAAGTTTCGTCGGCTCAATGGTTTTAACATATAACACTACTAAAAAATATAGTAATTAGCAACGCACTACTCCGTTGCAAATAATATTAAAATATAGTTATTTTTTTTTAATTTTTAATTATGTTTTATTTGAAAAACTAGTTTTTAATATTATTCAATGGGCACTATATAAATTAGAAGGAGATCGTATAATGACGTAGCATTTGCAGAATTTGATTGCAATTTCAATTTTGTTCCTGATGATATTTTATTTGATATTGTTGCACGCTTAGGAAACCATGAAAACTGTAATACTTGTCGGAATGATTTCATATATGATGGAATTGTAAATAGTTTAATAAAACAATAAAATATATTTTTTATAAAATATTATTTATTTCATAATATAATAGCAGTAATTAAATTTATAATATTTATATTAAAAAACCATTAATATATATATATATTATAAATTTAATCTGAATATCCTTAACCTATTTTTTATTATTAATAATAAAAAAATATCTTTAACTAAAAATATTAAATTATTTTTAATTTAATTTTAATTTTAATTAAATATATATAAATATCAAACTAATCTTAACCTAAAACATTTTTTATAAAACATTTTTTTTTCTAACTATAACAACAAAAATTACCACCATACGAAAACATTCTCTCATCTTCTTGTAACATCGTCGTGGTGACGAAGCTTAACAAATGCGTGGAAGAAATTGAAGAAGTGGGTCGTCGTGCACGTAATATACGAATCAGCCATGCCTTGCGGCAATCTTTAAACAAAATTATTAATTAGTTCTATTTAATTTCATAAACGTGAAAAATCGCGCGATCTAATTTTGAGTCGTGCGAGGAATCAGGCCTAGTCGAACGATTTCTGGCAGTATGATGTTGCGCGTGAGCGCAGTGTTTTTTTTTTTTAAGTGATCTCTCGATTTATTTATTTGACTTGCTGCCATAGAGCGACATCGTGCGATGTCAGGTAGTTTGGAAAACGTCATGTTCCCATTAGAAGAATGAAGTTTCAGGAACCGCTCAAATCCGATTGTAAAAAAAGTGGCATCAATGCGTCTTTTATTATTATTATTAATAGTATATAAAGAGAGGAGGTGGGGGACGGCGTCACGGCAGTTTCGAGGGACGTTGCAAGTCAAAAAAAGTCTAATTGCTGCGAATGGCTGGCGCCTCTCTCTCTCTTTTTATGAAAACTTGCCCTTTCGAATATCAACTTCTCTCTCTCCTCTGTCTCAGGTGGGATCGATGTTTAAGAGGATGCATGGGTTAGTTCCTAATATTTGCAAATCTAACTGGCGGATATATTACAATGCTTCCGAGAAGAACGGATACAGATGACTTGCATTTTCGAAATCCTTAAATTATATGGTTCCCAACTAATTCAGACTTAACTGCGTCACAAGCACAGATGTCAAAACAAAGTTCGGTTTCGCTCGTAACAAGGCCATCATCGTGCGAAAGCTTGAGATCGAGCAGCATCCTTCGCGTGGTATCGCACGATCAAAGATAAGACACAATACTATTGTCTTCTTTTTTTAATGCCAACTTATAGAGAGGGGCCCAGAGGAAAAGAGTGGGCAACTTGCTTTCGATGATATCCACGAACCGACCTCCGTTTCCTTCACAGGTTTTATTTATTTGCGATCTATATAAATAAATACGTAGCAAAATAGATACTTAGCGCGCGAAGTTATCATCATCACCGTAGCAAAACTCTCATGCATATGTAGGTTGATCATGAAGAGCTGCATTTATACAAAATTAGTTGGCGAGAGGACTTCTCTAGGAGCAGCCCGAAGAAAACTTCCGCAGGTATAGCTTAGAAGTGCATGCCCTTCTTCATTTTATTGTTTTTGGACTTGTGTGTGTTAGAATTAGATTGTATCAAATCGTGACTGTCATTTTTCTTTTTCTTTTTTGTTTTTAATCTCTAACAATCTAAAGATTACTTGAAACAGAAACGAGGAAATAATGACAGGAAATTAAGCAGGAGCGTCAAAAACGATAAGAGCTGACATGGTTGAGATCAGCGAGGGACAAAAACGCATAAGAGAGGGACAGAAGGAAATCAGGAAAAGATTTCAAGAAATAAGCGAAGAGGCTGCCAAACTGAGAGAGGAAACTAACGTAATCTCCAAGCAGAGCTCTGAAAATCAACTCAGGCTTGATCTAATGTTTCAAATCGTCAAAGCAAGAGCAGAGAATGATTATGCCAAAGACGCCTTGCTCACCCAAACCTTACGGTAATTAGTCATCCTCCAAATCTTTGTGTCTTGTGTTTAATTGTTTTCCTGGTCTGCAATATAAAGTTCTACTATGTAGGAGATGAGGAATATATCGTATTAGAGACAGAGAAATTAGAAGACTTCCAGGCGCTGCAGTTATCTGCACGTTAATTTTCTTTTCTTAGTGGTTTTATGCATACGATAGGGTTTCCTGACGGTCTCTTAATTTGTTTCAATATTTTGTTTTAGGGATTTGATGGGAAAACGGAACTTGAGCAAAAGCAATCCTTCCGAGGAGAAACAAGAAGAACACTGAGTTGTATGCCAGACCATGTTTAATAAAGTGCTATCCCTATGTTTCTTTTGAGTTGTAGTTGTGATATGTACAAACCATGAGAACGATATTAATGCTACTGTTTAATGATATTTGCATTATTGTTTGTTTACTTTGTACTGAAATATTTTTTCGAGTTTTATTATCGCAATTATCACAATGACTCTCGTCTTTATATTAATACATACTATCCCGATTATCAAAAAAACAAAAAAAATGTTGTTCTATATACTATGTAAGTTGTGAAGTGCTATCCCCAAGTTCAAAAGAATTTGCAATAAAAAGGTACAAGGGCTTACACGGGACCTTTCTCCAACTTCATGTACCCAAATGGAAGGCGTTAAAGAAACTAATTCATAATTAAAAAAGTTAATAATTAATAAGGTGTTAGTATATAATATTAGCTAGTTCACATGCATTCCTACAATCAACTTTCATGGAGGAAAATGTGAAGATAAAAATAAAAATGAAGAGGCTAAAAATTAACATTTAGAAAAACAGTACATGAGGCTTCGGTGATTGGAATTATTACAAGAAACAAATTGATTTTTTGTTTGTGATGAGAAGAAATTAAGAATTTCTTTTTTTATTTGATAATGAACAAAATTACGAATTTGAACTTTACCAAAAAAAAAAAATAACAGTTAAATTTTGCAACGTCATAGCGAATTTATCTTTTTCTTCTCTTCGGTTCTTTATTTATTTACTAACGTAATTCATGACGCACGCACTTGGTCATTTTTTTAAGAGAAAAGGAGAACAAAGAATCGTGGGCTGCATGGCTGTAAGTGATGGGAATATTGACCGAAGCCTTGGGCTGCCGAAGCCGTTTCAACGCGGAAAAAAAAGCCCTCAAGAAAACCATCAGCTAAAAAACTAAACCATGGGAATGTTTTACTGTAGTTCAATTCATATTAAAATATTAAAATGTATTTTAAGTTATAAATTATCATTTTACTCTTCATTTTTTTATTTATAAGCGTTGCTTGAGGGGTAAAATAGTCTTCACATGTATATAATTTTCATTCTTTACTTGTTCAGGGGCAAGAATATCTTTGTATTTTTTATACAAGTACAATTATTATATTGCTTTAAAAAAGTTAACAATAATAACCTTTGGTCCATGAGTTTTATAGTAAATTCCATGTTTTTTAATTAATAGTTGAATTATTCTATTACCCTTACCATTAAGATTTGTTAGCCTTACTTCAGGGGTTAATTTGATTGTAATTTCATAATAGTTTTTTTTTTGTTGTTTAGTCTTAGGGACATCTTTGTTTTTTCACAAATCAATAAATATTGTGATTACTCCATTACCCTTGACATTTAGATTTTTTAGCCTTGGTTTCAAGGGTTTGGTTGTAATTTCATAATGGTTTTTTTGTTATTATTGTTTAGTATTAGGGGCATTTTTGTTTTTGTACAAATGAGAAAGAGAGAGAGAAAGTTGTCGACACGTGTCTCGCACGAGTCAACCGCTCCGCCGCCTTCATTTTAATCGTGATTATACCTATAAATCCCGATAAAAAAATAAAAATAAAAATCAAGGCTTGATTAAATTAAAGAAAATAAACTAAACTAGAAAGAAGTGGGGGCAAAACAAATACACTTAAAGAAGATGGGGCCTAAATGCAAATAAGAATAATTATAGAGCATAAGTACTCCTCTTGTCACCAAAAACAGATCGGCAGATAACGTAAAGAAAGAAAAAAGGGATTTTTATGTTCATTTTTACAAATCAAGATAGAAATACCAAAATTTCAAAAAAAAACCCATCCAAGATTAAGGGTTGTAAGTAAAATAAACACTGATGGGAAATGGATTAACAAGAAGAGAAGAGGGGAGAGGCGACTGCCATTAGAAAGAAAAAAAGTGGGATCGAAACTTTGATGTGGTGGGGCAACAGCAACAACAGCAGCATGGGAGTACGAGTAGAGCTTCTATTGTAGATAGGTGAATCACACCTATACTTCCTAGTTAATTTCCATGATTTATTTATATTACCAATGTGAAATGTGAATTTCTGAATGTATGGGTATTCAAGGTGAAAAGTTGTGTGAATTGCCAAATGATGAAATTATCACTGACAAAGGAAATATGAGAAGTACAATTTGAGGCGTAAACTAGCATACATTTAGTGTATGTTAGGATCCCAGGTAAGGGGATCACCATGTATCGGCTAGTATACATTTAGTGTATTTAAGGATTCCGGGTAAGGGGATTGCCATAATTGGACTAGCATACATTTAGTGTATGTTAGGATCCCGGGTAAAGGGATCATCATGTATAGACTAGCATACATTTAATGTATGTTAGGATTCCGGGTAAGGGGATCACCATGTATCAGTTGGCATACATTTGGTGTATGGTAGGATCCCGGATAAGGGGATCACCTTGGAATGACTCATATGGAGTGATGATGATGGTACCGGTGAAATTGGTATAGGTAATGTGATAAGCAAAAATGATCATGTTCGATCTCATAAAGTCTAGAATGAAGGTTGAAAATGACAGAGGGAACAATTAATAATAGTTGGTTAAGGAAGGGATTCAAATAAAAAATAAAAAATAAAAACTAGAAGGGAGAAGCAAATGAACTATAAATACATGTTACCTTGTTAAAATTGTTAGATGTTTGTGTTGTCATATTTATTGTAATATTCACCTTTCAATAATATGTATTTTGTTTCAGGATCATCACATGCACGACAGGAGTAGATCCTAGCTTATGTTCCCTTCTGGTAATCTAGTTTCTAGGGAGTATACCCTTGTATTTTGTAAATATGAAAGTGTTTGTATAACTTAATTTGTATAATTAATGTTTAAACTTGACTGAATGAATTTAACCATGTAATCCATATAATCATACTTCATGCCTATGTGATTATCCTTATTTATTTTTATCTATCCATAATGATATTTTGTTATATAATGCATATCGTAAATATTGTGGTTGATAAGTGGGGTATAAGTATGGAAATTAAAAACCCAGGATGATTGGGTCGGGAATTGAGTTATGAGATGTTAGCTATTAGAAGTGAAAATAAATTCATGTCAATAACCTGGGACCTTCCGATATATGGGGGAACTCCATCAAATTTTGGTAGATTTTAATACGAAGGCCATGAACTTATATGTAAAAAAAAAAAATTATTATGTTTTTTGACTGACATGAAATTGTCGTTTTATCCCGGAATGGAGGGTGTTACAATACCACATCATTTTGATTCGTCTCAACGTCCTCTCCTTTCCTGGGCAACATGTGTATGGTAGTTGGGTACTCTAGTTTGATGTCAATTTACTTTTAATTTTTTTTTCTTTCTTTTCCTTCATTTTCTTCCTCGGATTTACATGTTGGCCATGTAAAACATTATACCTTCCCCTCAACTTCTTTTTCTTTTGATTCATTCATTATTCTATTAATTGAAATTGTTTTATTAACATTGATTATTTCTAATTGGATTTTATTTTTGATGTCATCCCTGGTGGTTTAATTTTTTTATTTTTTTTTATAAATTTGGTCTTTATTTTTTGATATATCTTTTGTAAATTATTTTTTTTCTTCAATTTATCCCTCATCAATTTGATTTTTTTAATTTTTATACCAAGTTTGGTTCTTATTTTTTAAAATTATAATTTATTTATTTATTTTATAATTTTTCTCATTGAATTTTTTAATTTTAATTCAATCTCTCAACATTTGATTTTGATTTATTTTATGTCAAATGTCCCCTTTCTTTTTATTACTATTTATTTTGTTTTTGTTGCTCCCCCCCCCCTCAATTCATTCTTCATTATTTTGTGATTGAGAATTTTACTTAGTTATTATTTAGAATTTGCCTTATGTGGGATTAGTCCTGGGCTCATGATCAGGGTCATGAGTTTTGAATATTCACATAAATTGACTTCAGTCTTTTTTAAGGGTTCTTTATTAAATTTGATATTTTTTAGTTTTATCATTCAACATTTGATTTATTAGAAATTAATTTTTTTTTATTTTTTTTCACTTTTTCTTTTTGTAGAGTTATCTCAATCTTATTACTTATGATCATAGGGTCGACGAGATAACCTGTGTTAACTCAAAATTTTTTTTTTTTCCACTTTTTTAATTAGTTTTATTTTTATATTATATTGAAATTATAATGATTTATCAAGCTCAATTAAATCAATACCTGAATCTCATATTTATTTTTATATATTTAAAAAAATTTACGTCACCGTAAACATTCATTTTATACAAAGAAAAAAAAATTGAGTTATCCTAGACATAGCATGAGACACCTATCTTGCACTAAACTATATAAGACACACGCCAAATATGTGGATTTATATTGAGTAAAAAAATCATTGGGATTAACAGCAGATTAATCACTAATTTAGAACCACTTCTGAATTCGATTCCCAGAATCAAATTTTACTCTTCTGTTAGACCCCCATTTTAAAATTTATAAATGTTTCACATTGAAATCACCTACCTCAAGCAATAAAACAATAATTTTTTACGATAACTTGAAGTTTTTTTTTTAAAAAAATTACATGATTTTAGACGAAAGTACTTTTATTGAGGATCTTTTAAAATATTAGAAATCCAACTGAATAAAAATATAATTTAAGGATTCAAATAAATAAATAAAGCAATAAATAAGTTAGGAGTAGGAGTGGTATGAATCATAACTATTAAACTTGTTGAAACGAGCTTGATATTAAAATAAAAAACAACCTGGAATTCATTCGATTTAACCCGGTCTATTAAGTTAAATTCTAGATTTAAAATAAAAAACTAAAAAACTTCTAGATTTTTTCATAATATAAAAAAATAATTTTAAAATAAAAAAATTCTAGATTTTTTTCATAAAAAACACGAAAATAAATATTCTCAATAGAAAAAGAAAAAGAAAAAGTCATCTGGGAGAGATTTTTTTGTCAACCAGAATCTATGGTGGGTCTTGGCTTTAGAGCATCTCCAATGCAAAAAGCCAAATTGAGAAGCTAAATTTGAAAAAATAGCTTTTTGAATAGTATAAATATAGCTTTTTTTTGATTATATGTATTCCAATGGTAAAAAGCTATTTAGAAAAGCCATTTATATTTTAAATATATTTCATGTTAAATTTATTTTTATATAATTATGTAACTAATTTAGATATTTTATATATAATATAATTATGATGTTATTAATTATATAATTAATATGAGTAATTTATAAAAAATAATATAAAATTTAATGAAATAATATGAAAGTTAAAAGATATAATTTAAAATTAAACTTAAAATTTATTTATATGAATATTTTTAATTTTCAGTTTATATGTTACAATTAAAAATTTAATTTTTAAAAGTAAATTTAAATTCAAACTTTGAAAAAACCATTAATATTTTAAAATTTTTATTTTCATTTTTTTTAAAAAAAATCATGCTTTGAAAAAATTTAAAACAAGAACAAGTTTATTTTTCCTTGCTTTTAAAGAAAAATAAATACTGTTGACCAATGGCTATAAAAATAGCCATTGGCAAAGTTACTTTTTTTTTTGGCTATTTTTATAATAACATGTAGAAATAGCTCCTTTCAATTTAAAGTGGCTTCTGATATGGCTACTGTATTGGAATGTTTAATTAAGGAAGTAAAAGCTAAAAGTACATCTTTTTAATTTTGCTATTATAGGTAAATACCCTAAAGGGCATAAGACCATCACTTTGCAGCCATGTTACCATGTCCATTCAAGCGTGCTATAAGCCTATAATAATTATCAACGAAGTGACGCGACGCTATCATTTTATCAACGCCTGGTCTGATTAATTGACTAGAGTTGCAACGTGGACCAATAAAAGCAGATAGAGTCCAGCAATAGCTA
>NC_133286.1:17472018-17576005 GCF_005239225.2 Populus alba | reverse complement strand
ATACGGTATGGAGGCAGTGATGCCTTTGGAAGTGGAAATCCCATCGTTAAGAGTGTTAATAGATTCTGAGATAGAAGAGGCCGAGTGGGCCAGAGTGAGATACGAGCAATTGAACTTGATCAGTGAGAAAGATGGATGGCCGCAATATGTCATCACCAACTTTACCAGAAGCGAATGGCTAAGGCGTATGATAAGAATGTTTAGAC
This sequence comes from Populus alba, assembly GCF_005239225.2. Classification (NCBI taxonomy): domain Eukaryota; kingdom Viridiplantae; phylum Streptophyta; class Magnoliopsida; order Malpighiales; family Salicaceae; genus Populus; species Populus alba. The sequence continues at coordinate 17,575,799 of NC_133286.1, read as the reverse complement.
CGCGTATGTTTCAGAAGGGGATCTAGTATTGAAGAAAATATTGTCATTACCAGGAGATGATCGAAGCAAATGGGCACCAAATTATGAGGGTCCTTATGTAGTAACAAAGGCATTCTTCAGGAGGAGCGTTGAAGTTAGCTAGAATGGATGGAGAAGATCTAGCTCGGCCTGTGAATTCTGACTCTGTAAAAAGATATTACGCTTGATGTAGTTTCCTAAATTAATAAAGCAAAGTTTGGCCATTGATTTCTTTCCTTTTTGTGCATTGATCACAACAATCTTTTTGCATTAATCCCAACAGTGCATCTCCTCACTCATTTAAAAAGTTTAGCATCGACTGAACGAATTTCTTTCTCTATATAAAAGCTCAAACTAGGATTACACCTCTACACTGGGGGCAATACAAGATGTTTTATACGGAAGCCTATAGATTTGAAAACCAAGCTAAAGCATTTGACAAAAGCAATGACATAAAAGCAAGAACAAGTCTTACATTTTGAGAAAAGGGCTACTTGAGGAAAGTCAAATACTTTTTCTCCAAGAATATGATAAGAAAAAAGGCAACACGAGAGATGAATCCGGCGTACGACTTCAAAAGCACCTCATGTTATGAGGAAGTCTCATGAACATAGAAAAGAGGATGGGGGCCTATGTTTCAAAACCAGGTACGAATGCATGCATTGCATCTAATCATAAAGTCATTGCACGTATGTTTTTTTTATCGTTACAGGAGGAGATCTTAGTGCATTCTAACGAGATTGTGGACGAAGAAAGAATTATTGAGTTGAGTCTAGAACAGAAAAAAAGAGAAGATAATATTTTTCAGACCCTGCCAACAGGAAGAACGACATCGATGGCAATTGGTAAAAGGGAATCGTCAGATGAGATTCAAGTTGTTTGGTTAAAAGAGATCGCAAGAAGGGATCTCGTTTTTCGATGAAGATCGCCAGAAGGGACTTCATATTTCAGCTTTGAATAAAAGGGAATCGCCAGATGGGATTCCAGGTTGCTTGAGATCGCCAGAAGGGATCTCGTGTTTCACTATTGTGGAGGTCGCCAGATGGGACCTCACACTTTGTTGGCTAAAAGGAATCGCCAGATGGGATTCCAGGTTGTTTGAGATCGCCAGAAGGGATCTCGTGTGTTTCACTATTGTGGAGGTCGCCAGATGGGACCTCACACTTCACATTGGTTAAAAGGAGTCGCCAGATGGGATTCCAGGTTGTTTGAGATCGCCAGAAGGGATCTCGTGTTCCACTATTGTGGAGGTCGCCAGATGGGACCTCACATTTCACATTGGTTAAAAGGAGTCGCCAGATGGGATTCCAGGTTGTTTTGAGATCGCCAGAAGGGATCTCGTGTTTCACTATTGTGGAGGTCGCCAGATGGGACCTCACACTTAATGTTGGTTAAAAGGAATCGCCAGATGGGATTCCAGGTTGTTTGAAATCGCCAGAAGGGGTTTCGCATTTCACTATTTTGGGAGGTCGCCGGATGGGACGTCATACTTCATGTTTGTTAATAGGAATCCCAGATGGGATTATAAGTTTGATTAAAGGAGATCGCCAGAAGGGATCTCGCATTTCGATATTTTTCAAAAAGGGGTCGCCAGAAGGGACCTCATATTTCATTTTTTTAAAGGGAATTTCCAGATGGGATTCCGATGGCCGAAGAGGATTGTTGTAAAGAAAGAGTTTCAGATCGATCCAGCTTCGACCAGATCAGTTTTCGGGAGTTTAGTTGGGACTATCTTTATAAAACTTACTGCGCAAAACCTTCGCTCCGTAAGCTCTATAAAGAGGGGGCATCTGTTGTAACCCATTTTTGGGTCCCCGTAAAAAAATAAAATAGATAGCCAAAGAAGGTTAGAAAAAGGACAAGAGGCAGAAGCGCTCGGAAAATGGTCAGAAAATTGGTCAAGGAGTATAAAGATACAAAGATTGGATTTTTGACAAAATATTTTTGAAGGATGAGAACCCTATTGAGAAGGAAATTTTGAATTTTGAGGAGAGAAGCCCAAATTTGGATGTTTATGGGTTTAATTGATTTTTTATTGGATTTATAGGGGATTTGATTGCAAGAAAATTGATTTTTTAAGTCAATTTGGGCTGTAAATTGAAGAAATTAAAGTTCTGGGGCTAAATTATAATTTTTAGGATTTTATTAAGTCAAATCAGGGGCTTAATTGCATAAATATTGAAGTTTAAGGGCCAATTAGGGACTTAATTGTGAAAATCCGAAACCAGGGACCAATTTGGAGAAGGCGCAAAGATAGGGGGGGCTGTTTGGAATTGTTTCAGGGGCTTAATTGAAGAAATTGGAAGTTTATTGATCAATTAAGGGCTTAATTGCATAAATCAGAGGCCAAGGACCAAAGTGAAAAACGCGGCCAACTATGGGGACGGACTGAAATTAGCAGGGACGAAATTGAATTAAACAAAGATGATTAAGGACTGATTCGAAACATGTTCTGGCGCCTTTTATTTTTAAATGAAACGGCGCGTTTTTATCCAAAACGACGCCGTTTCATGCATAAAAAAAAAAAAAAAAAAAAAAAAAGGACCGAACGGTGCCGTTTTGAACGGCACTGTTCCCCTTTCTTCTTCCTTTCCCCCGCACCTGCAACAGAAGGAAAAGCTTGGTTTTTTGAAATAAACTTCCCGCCTCTCTCTCCCTTGCATCTCCACCGAACAACCCGAAGCCCCCACACCGTGGGACCGCCGACCGAAAGCATTGGCCGACCACCGGCCGAAAGTAAAGAAACGGCACCTTGCTGTCGCGGGTGGTGGCCGACCAGCCACCCGCGAAACCCGCTCCAAGGCGCACTAACACTGGTCCCCCACACCGGTTCGGCCCCTATAAATAGAAGAGAAAACTGAAGAAAGAAAAGGAGGAGGGGACCCGAAAAAGAAAGAGAAGAACCGAAAGAGAGAGAAACCAACGAACTCAAGAAACAGTCACCGAAAACCCAAAAGTTGAGAAGCTTGCGATAGTTGAAACTGAGAGGGAACTCAAGAAGCTGAAACAGAAGGAACGAGCCGGTTGAACGACGACGAACCGTTGGAAAACAGCCGCAGCGCCGCCCTGGAGCCGCCGTCCGTGAAGCCACGACACTGCAGCTCCGCCAGCAAGCCGCCGTCTCCGCTGCGCCAGGTACACTATCCTTTTCCCGTGCATTTTTTTTCTTCCGAAGCTGAGTTCGGTTGGCCTCCTGCATGCAGAATCGTTCTGCATGCAGGAGGCGCGCGGGGGAAAATAATTCCCCCCGTGCTGTAATTTTTTACTTCTCTGGGCCAGATGGTTCTGGCCCAGAAATATGTGGGGCGGGCCAGAAGGATTCTGGCCCAACCCGGCGGTCTGGGCCGGTGTCGGCCCAGACCCATGTAGTTTTTTTTGGGCCGAACTCGGCCCAATCCCTTTCGGGCCGAGTTCGGCCCAACGGCTTTCAAGCTGGGGCCGGCCCATTTAGTTGGACCGGCCCAGCCCAGTTAGTATATTAATATATATTATATTATATTATTATATTATTATATTTATGCATGTGTGTGTATATGTGTATATATATTTTTTTTTTCTCAAAAAAAATATAAAAAAATTATAAAAATTTCTGAAAAGTAAAAAATATATTGTTGTTTTTGGTATATTTTGATTTGCAATTTTTTATACTATGGGGATGTAATTTCAGTATTTAAAAAACACCTGTTTTCGTAAAAAAAAAAGAGTTTATAAAAAAAAAAATGTTTCGTTTTCATGCATACGGCCAATACACTAGCATGTTTTGAATGTCCTTTATATATATATAATAAAAAAATATTGGAAGTTTTGAAAATGTGTTTTCGCATAGATTTCTTAAACACAAAAAAATCATTTTCTTGCATTTGTGGATTTTACAACCTGTTTGTAAAACTCCAAAGGGTATTGGCCAATATTCCAAAAACTATAAAAATCTTATTTTGGGAGGAGAAGTTGTGGTTATTGTTCACCGCTAATGTTTGGATGAAGAAATCCTTAAAAGGACGAACATCCAAAATATTATCGGGAGTAATAAATCAACGCGCATGTTTGAAAGAAGCTTTGGTTGCAATCGAGAACATTTCAAAATTTTAATTTTTTTTTTTCTCCACGGTTTACGAGTCGTGAAAAGTAATTGTTTTTTTTAAGAATTGTGAAATTCTTTTATTCTCTTATCCTTGCGATTTACGAGTTGACGGGATTAGAAAACACCAACACCATAGACTATAAAGCAAACCAAACACCAAGCAGCTTACCTTAGGTAGGGCGTACTAGGGGTGCTAGTACCTTCCCTTTACGCAACCAGTCCCTTGCCTTAGAATCTCTGAAAGACCAGTTAGGGTTCCTAGTGACCAAATACTAGGTGGCGACTCCAAAGAACCAAATCCTTAGAACACCACGAAAATCGCCAGCCGATGTCGTGCCTTTATAAAAAAATTTTGTGGGGGTGTGACAACATGTTTGTAAAACTCCAAAGGGTATTGGCCAATATTCCAAAAAATACAAAAATCTTATTTTGGGGGGAATTCATTTATTATTCACCGTTAATGTTTGGATAAAGAAATCCCAAAGGGATGAATATCCAAAATATTATTGGGAATAACTTGTTATTATTCACTGTTAATATTTGGATAAAGAAACCCTCAGTGGTAAATATCCAAAATAATTTTCTAGGAATAATAAGTCGTCAAACATCATTGAAAGAAGCCTTGATTATAATCGAGGACATTTCAATTTTACTCCACGGTTTACGAGCCGTGAGAGTATGAAACACTAAGGCAAAAAAATAGGCTTTTAAAGCACCTTGAATTTCCTTAGATTTCAAAAAATTGTCCCTCCTACTTGTGATTTATGAGTCGCAAAACTCTTGAAATACTAAGGTAAAATGAGCATTCAAAGCACATGGAATCTCCTTGGATTTCTATCCTAATAAATTTAGTTTGAATCAAACCTAGGAAAATTGATGGGATTACAAAACATCAACACCGTAGCAATTATAAAGCAAACCAAACACTAAGCAGCTTACCTAAGATAGGGCGTACTAGGGGTGCTAATACCTTTCCTTTACGCAACAAGTCCCTTGCCTTAGAATCTCTGAAATACCAGTTAGGGTTCCTAGTGACCAAAATACTAGGTGGCGATTCCAAAGAAACTAATCAAGCAAAACAACAAACAAACAAAAAATCACCATCGGACGCCGCGCGGGGGATGTGCGACACCAAGGATGAGAAGTTGAGACCTTACCAAGAATACCTATCTAATTTGTGTAGAGAATTTCAGGAAATAAAGTTCACCCATCTAGGAAGGGAAGGAAACCATTCTGATGTTTTGGTCAGGCTAGCTTCTATGGCTAGATTAGACTTTAGGCACAAGGTACAACCAATACACATTGATATAAGAAATAGATGGAAACCCTTGGTACTATGATATCAAGAATTTCATCCAAAATCTTTGATTCACTAAGATTTTCTTGAATGTCATTTTATTTCTATTATTATTCATAAAAATCCAAAAAAGTTAAGAAAAAAATTTAAAATTCAAAATATATTTTTCTCGAGTCAACTGCATCTTTCCATAAAAATCGATTTCATCAGGTCAATATGGGTCAAACCATGTCGATCAGATTAAAAAATGAGCTTTCATGACGTTTCGGGTCAAAACCGTTATTTTTTATCAAAACTGAGTCCACCAGGTCAATAACGGATCAAACCATGTCGACCATGGTAAAAATGAGTTTTTCATGATGTTTTGGGTCAAAACCGTCATTTTCAGTCCAAACCGTCATTTTTTATCAAAACCGAGTCCACCGGGTCAATACGAGTCAAACCATGTCGACCAGGGTAAAAAATGAGTTTTCATGATGTTTTGGGTCAAAACCGTCATTTTCGGTCCAAACCGTCATTTTTTATCAAAACCAAGTCCACCGGGTCAATACGGGTCAAACCATGTCGACCAGGGTAAAAAATGAGTTTTCATGACGTTTCGGGTCAAAACCGTCATTTTTTATCAAAACCGAGTCCACCGGGTCAATACGGGTCAATCCATGTCAACCAGGGTAAAAAATGAGTTTTCATGACGTTTCGGGTCAAAACCGTTATTTTTTTATCAAAACCGAGTCCACCGGGTCAAACCATGTCGACCGGGGTAAGAAAATGAGGTTTTAGACTGTTTCGGGTCAAAACCATCATTTTTTGGTCAAAACCCGATTCACCGTGTTGATACCCATCAAATGTTTTTTTTTTGTGTTCCAATACAATTTTCGGTAATTAAAATATTTTTTTTGCGGTTGAAACGAGCTTTTTCTAATACTGATTTAAGTTTTTTAGTTTTACCCATATAAATATTTATTATTATATATATAATAAAACAAAATTAATAATACAGGAATGTATTATAGTAGTTGGGTTAGTTACGACGATGCATTTTTTTTCTTTTGAAATAAATACGTTGTCCCCTGAGTATTGGCTATAAATAGCCACGATAGAAGAGGGAAAAGAAAAAGAAAGAAAGAAAGAAGAGTATCACTATTTGAATTTTTTTTTTAGTTTTTTTTCATGCGGGTAAGATATTGTTTTTTTTATTTTTTCTATTAAAAATAATTTGAAAAATATCAAAAATATCATAATCGTTCGATCTAATGGTGTTAGTTCTGGACCTTTGATTTAATAGGATACAATATGGTTTACCACACTAGATTAAAACCCAAATTCATCTCAGCCTTTGAAATAATCTGCCTTTTGATCTTGGCATGCCACGTCACCCCGTGTACCAAGCTTTTGGTGCACCGCGCCACACCAGATCAAAACCCAGACAATCCGGACAGTCGATCAACTTTGCAAATCAAATCCAATCACAGCCGAAGGATCAGTTCATCCGCGATCCAACGGTTCACATCCTTCAGCTGCACTAGTGTACCATGCTAGCGTTCACACCATAGCGAAACCTTAGAGCCTCTCTCTCCTCTCGCCGGCGACTCCCTCTCTCTCATCCGATCTTCTATTTTCGATCGTCTCAAACCTTCGAACCACCACAGAAAGGTTGCTACCCTCCTACCAAGCAAACCCCCGACTTTTTTCAGCGTTTTCACCTCCTTATCTGGCCGGAAAAAGGCCGCGATTTGTGTTAGCCACCGAAACTTCAAACCAACGATTCTCCCTCGTTTAGCCATCAACGGCCGTCGAAAACACCTTCATCTGAATCCTCTCCCTCAGATATACCAGAATCCTCTTTTACCTATATGGTGGTACTCTGTAATTTTTTGAGATTCCTAGCAGTATTTTTTTATATATTTTTATATATAAATATTTGTAAATTTTCTTGCATGTAAAAAAAAAAACAAAAAAATAAATATAAAAGGAATAACGATGCGGGTTCTAACACCCATCTTATAATGTTATCGTTCATGGGTCCAAAGCCTAAATCTTAAATATGGTTATACTCATTTCTCAACGATATCAAAATAATTTTTTGTTTTATAAACGAATATTGTTTGTCAACACGTCTCTTTTTACAGAAAATGACCGATGTCAAAAGTTTAAATACCAAATATAGATTATGTCCATAATTTTTTTGGTAACTCAGACGTACTTCTCCTTTTTAGGGTTAAACATCAATATTTTAGACGAGTCACCTATTTTTAGGGACTGATGTCATTTTTAACGTGTCTTCTATTTTTAGGGACCGACATTAACCATTAAAAAAAACAAAATTGCAAATAAGCTCGAAATATAATATCATTTGAAACAAATAAAAAAAACACACAAGTAAGGGTAACCTTTCTCTTGAAAGGATGTTTTAAGGGTAGTGTCTACCTTCCCTTAATCATAACTAACCCAGTACCCGAATCTCTAGGACCAGTGTCTAATTTGGGATTTCTAGTTCCCTCATATTACTAGATGATGACCCCAATAAAATCTTCATTTCCCCCAAGTAAAAAAAAAAATCTTTTTGTTAAATAAACAAAAAGGTGGAGCCGTTGCCCGACGTCGTGTATCGACATATCCCATGGGTGCATCCACAATCGACAAGAAGACTTTGAGGAGTTTGGCAATGGATTTCTATCTTGATGGGGAAACTTTGTATAAGAAATCATCTGACGAAACTTTGTTGAGATGTTTGGATGACGTGAAAAAAAAAGTGGTGAATAAATTTATGGAAAGATATTTGATCTGTCGATATGGTCCACTAGAAAAATTAATAATGCCGAGAACTTCAATAGTAGGATGATAATAGAACTCTGCGCTAAATGAAATAATCAAGTATGCCAATTCCTCACCATATAGGTCGAAGATGAATAATGCAGTAGAAGCTGCTACCAAAAATATCAAGAAGATTGTTTAGAAAATGGTAGTCACTTACAATGATTGGTATGAGATGTTGTCATTTGCCCTTCACACGTACCACACTGCAATCCGAACCTCAATAAGAGTCGCCTTGTATACATTGATATATGAAATGAAGGCGATAATACTTTTAGAAGTTGAAATCCCCTCATTAAGAGTATTGATAGACTTTGAGCTAAAAGAGGTAGAGTGAGTAAAAGTTAGATATGAATAGTTGAATCTGATAAGTGAAAGAGGATAGCTGTAATCTGCCATTCTCAACTATACCAAAGAAGAATGGCCAAATTATATGATAAAAAGGTTCGACCTCGAGGATTCCATGAGATCTTGTACTGAAGAAAATATTGCTTTTACTAGGAGATCTTTTACCTCGGGAAGAGCTTTATTGTTATCTAGAATGGATGGAGAACATCTAGTTAGACATGTGAATGCTGACTCTATAAAGAAATACTATGCTTCCCTATCAATGAAATAAAGTTCGGCCATGAATTCTCTCTATAAAGAACCTTTTCTTTATAAAGTGCATGATCGCATAGCATTCAAAATCTTTTACTTAAAAGAACTGTTTTTATACATAACTAAGGAGATGACTCCATCGATTCTCAAATTGGAGGGATCTAAACCAAATTTAAACCTGATAGGTATTGCATACCACACTGGGGGCAAAACATGCACATAGGGGTTTATAGTGAACCAAAACCTAAGGGGTATCATCAAATAACTTCTAAAACACCTTTTATAAGAGTTGCTTAAAACAAAATATGATTGAAGGTTTTAGTTTTCATGAAAAAAAACAAAAATTTTTGAGTTTTCCTCTTAGAAAATAATTTCTCAAAAATGGAAAAGACAATACTCAATGGAGTAAGAAAAGGCCCCATAAAAGAAGTATAGTGCGTGGATCATATTCTGGTTCAAGAGGACGGGTCAAACAAACAAATGGAAACAGGAGCTCAAGAAGTCTACAACGAAAAGGGAGATCTATGTTTTTTTTTTAAAAAGTAAGTAACAAAAAAACATGCATATTATATTGTCTTAACACTTGTCGCACGTCAAAATCTGCGCGGCGATTCGACTTTAGTGATTTTTCGTTGTCTTTGCTTGATTTGGGGTCTTGGGAGTCGTCACCTAGTATTTATTAAGGGTTCCTAGGAAACCCAGATTTATTGGTCGTGGTCAAAGATTTGTGGGTAAGGGACTAGTTATAGCTAGGGAAGGTATTAGCACCCCTAGCACACCCTACCTAAGGTAAGCTGCTTTGTGGTTTGATGTGATTTGAAAATTTAAAATATTAATCAAATTCTTAAGGCTTTAATAAATTAGTTATTAAATCCAGAATATATGTAGAAACATGTTCTTACATTTTCTTGGAAAATATAACATAATTTTATTTGTCCTTAGATATTTAATCATATTCAAATTTAAAACTAAATTCTTTTTTGTCTTTTTTAATTTTTATAATTCAATAACATAAATAAAAATACAAACACACACACACACATCTCTTTTCTTCTTATTATTTCTTTTATACATTCTTTTTTACATGTAAAACAAATAACGAAAATTCAAAAATAAATCAAATACAATTCAAAAATTACAAAATAAAAAACCCAAAAATCTACAGTAACTGAGGGAAGGCCCGTAACAGTGCTGGAAGGTTTCTGGGCATGGAAACAGTGGCGGCGCGTGGGTCCATGCGCCGCCGTGAAATCCAGAGAACCGGGGGGCGATCCGTGATGGTTTCCTCCCCTCTTCACTCTCCTGTCGGTTGTGAGCAACACCGTTACCTGCAGAAAACCAAAAAACGCAAGCAACAGTCTGTTTTAGTTTCACTTTTTCTCAAATACGGTTCCTTCGGGTCTATCACGGTTTGTTGCCCGAGAGTTCATCCCTGTAGCGCATCTGGTTGTTGGGCATCATCGGCGTTGATGGCGGCTGGGTCTCGGTCCAGATCTGCTACACGGGTTTGAATCGAAGGAGGACTGGTTGCTGAAGGGTTTGCTGGTGGTGGGTTACTGGCGGTGTCCTTGGTGATGCTGGAGCTGACGGTGGCGCTAGGGTGTTTTTGTGGCGCTGTAGTCGCCTGAGTCAGTGGGCGGCGATGTCATCTTGGCCGCGAGGGAGATCGGCGGCTAGTGGAGGGGCGCGGCCGGCTAGCTTTGGGTCACAAAGCAAGGGAACAGTTTTGGGGAAGAAAACAGAGGATGAGGAGGGCTGATGGAGAGGCTAGGGACGGTGCCTTTGTTTTTTTAAGGCAAACGGGTGGCCGGTCTCTGTTTTTGACAGAGGAAGTGAGCAGCTGGCTGCTCTGGTTTTGGAGAATGAGGGGCTATCTGTGGCCGGCTAGTAGAAGGAAAATGAGGGAGCTTTTTCTGGTTTTTCGGGAGAGGGAGAGGTGGTTGCTCATGTGGGGGGAGTTGTGGCTGCTCTGGCTTTTGTGGTTTCAAAGGGAGAGGGAGGCGGCAGCCAAGTGGAGAAGATTAGGTTTTTTTAGGTTTTCTTTTCCTTTTCTTTTTTTCACCATTTTTCATCTCCCTAAATGTTTTCTATCCCATCTAAAAATTTTGTCCCCTTCTTTTCTTTTCACTATAGCATTGTATTTATAGGAAAAGTTTTGCTAGGTTTTCAAACTAGTCCCTCAACTTTTTCTTTCCTTTTCCTTTTCTTTTTTTTGTAAATTTTGATGTTTCTTATTTTTTGTATTTTTTAAAGTGAGCAATATCAACATCAACTCAACAAGAAAAATCAGTGATCATAAAATTTACGCATTAAAAATTGAACGCGTTCCAAAATACCTTTGAAAATTTAAATTCTTTTGAGTTAACGTTGAAAATGCTAAAAACAATGCAAATATATCAAAAATGCATTTTTGTGGTTTTTTCTTTGTTTTTTTGCTATTTTTGATTTTTTCTGAAAATTTATAAAAAATATGGGTCAAAAATTGGGTAGCAACAACACTAACCTGGCAGGAAAAGGTGTGACGAAAGCCAATATAGTTCCAAGTTTTAGGAAACCGCTGAGGTACAAAATCTCAGGTCAATGGAACTACAGAAAAGGATAGGGATTGTAAACCAACACTGCTTCATTTCCTCAAGGTATGATGTTTTCTTTAAGAATTTTAAAGAGGAGCCAGTCACCCGATGTTAAGTTTGTTTCTTAGAAAAGCATGGTGTTTTCTAAGAATTTTAAGAGGGGTTGGTCACCTGATTTTGAGATCATCTCTTAGAAAAGCATGGAGTTTTCTAAGAATTTTTAAGAGGGTCGGTCACCCAATTTTGAGACCATTTCTTAGAAAAGCGTGGAGTTTTTTAAGAATTTTAAGATGGGCCGGTCACGCGATATTGAGACCATTTCTTAGAAAAGCGTGGAGTTTTCTAAGAATTTTAAGAGGGGCCGGTGACTTGATGTTGAGACCATTTCTTAGAAAAGCGTGGAGTTTTCTAAGAATTTTAAGATGGGCCGGTCACCCGATATTGAGACCATTTCTTAGAAAAGCGTGGAGTTTTCTCAGAATTTTAAAGAGAGGTCGGTTACCTGATATTGAAACCATTTCTTAGAAAAGCGTGGAGTTTTCTAAGAATTTTAAAGATGGGCATGTCACTTGATATTGAGACCGTTTCTTAGAAAATGGTGGAGTTTTCTAAGAATTTTAAAGATGGGCAAGTCACCCAATATTGAGACCATTTCTTAGAAAAGCGTGGAGTTTTCTAAGAATTTTAAGAGGGGCTGGTTACCTGATATTGAAACCATTTCTTAGAAAAGCATGGAGTTTTCTAAGAATTTTAAGATGGGCAGGTCACCTGATATTGAAACCGTTTCTTAGAAAAGCGTGGAGTTTTCTAAGAATTTTAAAAGGGCCAGTCACCCGATATTGAGACTGTTTCCTAGAAAAAAAGCATGGAGTTTTTCAAAAAAAAAAAAAACATGGAGTGGTTCTAAATTTTTTAAAACGGGTAGGTCTCCAGATATTGAGACCCCTATCTAGAATCCTTTTATCTTTCATGTGGGTAGGTCACCCATTAGAATGAGACTATTCTCCATTTTTTTTTTAATCTAGGTAGGTCACCCATTATAATAAGATCATTCTTCCACCAGGTAAGTCACCTATAAGAATGAGACCACTATTTCCCTTTTCCACTTGGGTAGGTCACCCATCACAATGAGACCATCATTTTTTCTAGGTAGGTCACCCATTAGAATGAGACCATTCTCCATCTTTTTTATTTTTTTTACTTAGGTAGGTCACCCATTATAATGAGATTATTCTTCCCTTGGGTAGGTCACTCATAAGAATGAGACCATTTTTTCCCTTTTCCACTTGGGTAGATCACCCGCCATAATGAGACCATCTTTTCATAATGAGACCATCTTTCATTTTGGGTAGGTCACCCATCATAATGAGATAACACATATATTTTTATATTGGTTGTGGTTAAAGGAGATCGCTAAATGAGATCTCAAGTTAACCCAACCACATACATAGTTTAGCTTTGGTTAAAGGGAATCACCAAATGGGATTTCAGATTGATTGAGCTACACATCAACTTTGCTTCGAGTTAAAGGGGATTACTAGATGAGATCTTAGTTTAACCCAATCAAAAGGGCAGGTTGCCCGTGAAAATAGACCAGCATGAGTATATGGGCAGGTTGGCCCTGAAAATAGACGAGGTTGAGTGTGTGTGGGTAGGTCGCCCGTGAAAATAGACTAATTTTTTTTTTTTTTTTTTAAAAGTGAAGTCCTTGGATGAGTGGATCACTCAGCCAGTAAGGAAGACTTTTTTTCTTTACAAGCTTACTATGCAAAACATTGAGGAGTTTTGCTTCGTAAGCATTGTAAAGAGAGGGCATCTGTTGCTACCCAATTTTTGACCCATGTTTCGATAAATTTTCACAAATAAATTAATAAGGGTTTACATGTGGCGATAACATAAAGCATCAAGGCTAATATTAAGGAAGCAATATGTCAATGAAATAATTATTAAATCATATATAATTACTGCAATATAAAATACCATAGATATATGATTTGATTCTTGCTGGTTATGAAAAATAATCAATGCAATAAAAAATACCATATATATGGGATTTGTTAGTGATGGTTATAGAAGACAATCTTTGCAATATTTTTTTAAATAACACATATAGAGATTTTCTATATAAATAAACATCCAGTAATAATAAAAAAGGAATATAAAATTTACAAAGAGAGAATAAAAAAAATGAGGAAACCCAAGAAAACCTAAAATCATCTTGAAGAGGCCGCGACACACTCCCATCTCTACCAAAAAGAAAAAACCTAAGCAGCCTTTCCCCGGGGTCATCTCACCATATCTTTTTTTCGATTAACCCACCTTCTAGATCCCCACACACAGCCTCCTACCTTCCTCCTTTACTGCTGCTTTCCCCAGCAAACTTTGAGACCCAGCGCTCTCCCTCTCACATTCGTCACTGCCCCTTCCTCAGCCAAAACTTTCCCTCTGCACACAAGCTTCCCTTCTCCCTTCAGCCGCACACTCTCCCTCCTTTTCTCTACACAGAAGTCACCTCTCATTTCCCTTTTGCTAACCGGCCATTTTAGCTCCTTTCTTCTCCCTTTCCCGTTGGTCCCCATTCCATCTCTCGGCCAACCTCCCTTTCTTTGCCAAGGACAAACTAGACATACCCCTTTCCTTGGTGAAACCTAGGAACTGCCCATGTTTATTTTTCTCTCCAGGAACTGACCGCCTAAACCAGCCACACCACTATCTTCCATTTGTTCTCGGTTTAGAAAACAGAGAAGGTGCACCCCTGGGCTGTTGAATCTCTCTCTAAGAGACGCCGCCCTTTACCGTGACAGCCTTGCACCTTGCCAGTTTTTCCTCATCAGCACCGTGTCTGCAACATGTCCAGCACTGCGGCAAACCTGGCTCCACCGTGAACAGCGAGGAGAGACTTCTTTCATGAGTAGCAACCAGTAGTCTCCCTCCACTTTGCCTCCAGCCGCTGCCTGACCAGAAAGGAGATCGACGCAAGAAGAGAACAAAAAGGAAAAGAGCTGGAACAGACGAACATGGACAGACCAGCCAGCACGCCTTCAACGTCGCTGCAGCTCCTTCATTTTTCTCCAGGTCTGTTATTCAGTTCTGCATGTATTTTTTGGTTGCATGTGTTACTGTTCAAGTGAAATTTAATTCACTTGAACAGTAACTCATCAGCTTTCATTAAGGTCGGACCTATTTTTTTTTTAAATAAAAAATAAAAGAAAGGGAAAGAGACTTATTTTCTGGCATGTTTATTTCAAGGTCTGGATTTTTTTTTGTTGTAAAAAAAATATCAATCCGTATTAAAATACCTGGTTTTTTGACGTGATGTGACAAAATATACATATATATCAAAAAAATATTTTCTTATATGTTGCATACGACCAATACCCTAACATGTTTTTTTAATGTCTTAAAAAAAATGAATATTTGAACTGTCAAAAATGTGTTGTCGCAAGGATTTCTTAAACACAATAAAAAAATTATTTTCTTGCATTTCTGAATTTTATAACATGTTTATAAAACTCCAAAGGGTATTGGCCAATATTTCAAAAAATACAAAAATCTTATTTTTGAGGGGGATTCATTTATTATTCACCGTTAATGTTTGGATAAAGAAATCCTAAAGGGATGAATATCCAAAATATTATTGGGAATAACTTGTTATTATTCACTGTTAATATTTGGATAAAGAAACCCTAAGTGGTAAATATCCAAAATAATTTTCTAGGAATAATAAGTCATCAAACATCCTTGAAATAAGCCTTGATTATAATCGAGGATATTTCAATTTTACTCCATGGTTTACGAGCCGTGAGAGTATGAAACACTAAGGCAAAAAAATAGGCTTTTAAAGCGCCTTGAATTCCTTAGATTTCTAAAATTTTTTGTCCCTCATCCTTAAGATTTACGAGTTGCAAAACTCTTGAAATACTAAGGGAAAAATGAGCTTTCAAAACACATGAAATCTCCTTGGATTTCTATCCTAATAAATTTTGTTTGAATCAAACCTAAAAAAATTGATGGGATTACAAAACATCAACACCGTAGCAATTATAAAGCAAACCAAACACTAAGCAGCTTACCTTAGGTAGGGCGTACTAGGAGTGCTAATACCTTCCCTTTACGCAACCAGTCCCTTTCCTTAGAATCTCTGAAAGACCAGTTAGGGTTCGTAGTGATAAAAATACTAGGTGGCAACTCCAAAGAACTAAATCAGCAAAACAAATGAAAAATTACCATCGGATGCCACACGGATTTGATGTGCTAAAATTTTATCAATGATTTCGTCTGTAATATTTAATTTAAATTTTCAATTGAATAAAAAAATTCAGAAACCCCTATGTATCACTAATGAATTTTTAATTCGTCAGTGATTTAATATGTAAAGAACACTAATTAATAGTGCAATTGAGAAGTGAATAGTTCAAGAGCTCTCTAAAAAATATTTATGAAATTAATCCATCAGTGATACCTTTTGTAATTAACATGATAAACAGTGTTAGAGAGAAGTGAACAATTTACCAACGGAAACATCCATTAGTGTTTCTATTTTTATTTGTTAATTTTTTGGTAGTGTTTGAATAAAGTTTTGTATGAGAAATTTGTTTTCTAATTAACACAAATTAACACTAATTTGTTTTCATCAATAAAATTACATTATTTCTAATTAACACAAATTAAAAATCTCACGAGAATCTTGAAAAGAAATCTCAAAAGAGTAAATGGAAATTAACAGCAAAAAAACATAACACAAAATGAATGTTTTTACTTCACTTTACTAATTAGATGTACTAATGAAGAATTTCTTCCAAAACAGTAAGTGTGACCATGATAATCACGGGTTATCTAGAAGCCTGCAGCATAAAGTTTTGCCTTGTGACAAGAGAGAGTGAATCATTCTGAAAGAACAACATATCCTCTGTTTTGTAACTTGTAAGTAATCATCATTCTACACAGGAGTTCAATATCAAAGTTCTGTGCTTGTGATATTGTTTTGAGAAATTATACCAAAGTAAGGTATCTAGATACTAATTCATAACCCAAATTTTCAGGAAACAGGAATTGTAAAACAGCTCAGTTAACTGCAAATTATAATTAAACAACATATTTCTTGTTTGGTGTAGGTTCTGCTGTGTCTGCCTCAATTAAAATGATATTACAACCTTAAAATTCGAGTTTTAAGTTAATTGATTCAAACTCTAGATTTAATTATAGATCTACTCACATAATTTTAAATTTATATTACAAAGTTATATAAGTATCAATATGATTATATCTATTTTCACACAAATAGTAGCTCAAATTCATAGTGATTCATACTCTAATTACATTCATGAATTGAAACTCCTAGATAATAGATATTTTTGATATTTTTGGTTTATGGAATTAATACTGATTACAAAGAAAATTGCAAGCCTACTTGATTATCACCTACAGAGTTATCTTCTAGTGTTCTATCACCTACAAATGTATTGTCCATAGAATTATTGCCTACAAGCAATCACTTACTTTTATTAACCTACAATTAAATGCCTACTTGATAAATAGATTTTAAAGATCCTGTGAACTTGATAAAACTGCAATGCAGTTGTCGTTGTTTTGCCTTCCTCTTTAAATTATAGAAAAATTCAAGATAACTTCCAATAACTACTAGTAATTATACAATCACCTTATTTAAGATAACTTCTAGTAAGTATACGTCCACCTTATTCAAGATAACTACCCATTTATTTCTTGTTTTAAGGATCTTGATCTTGTATCATGTAGACTCTTTATATCTTCCATTCACTATCCACATTCAAGTTTTGGCATGTTCTTCTTGGTCTAAACTTTATAATTTTTTGGTCTTAGTGATATATAACAATCCCCACTATTAATGCTCTTGAACGTATAATATCCAGGTATGGTTTTTGGCTACTATTGAGAAGATAAATTGGTATAAAGTCCATCAAGAGAGTGGCCAGAAAGAAAGGTACAGAAGTCTAGCAATCAAAAGTGAAATACAGAAAATTAAAGCCTGCAGGGAACCAAGCCCTCAAGGTTTAGCTTGTGAATAGAGAAATTAATTTATTCTATAGCTGGTGGGAAAGACCTTATTCAGAGGAATAACCCACCGTTAATATGTACGTACCATAAACATTTCATAAAGTTGTATATAGCTTGTGAAGACAGTAAATTATTTATTCTATTCCTTCTAAGCAGTATAAAAAACGTTTCACATTTTGCTTCGTGACAGGAATTTCATTTTCAAGTTCATAGCGTTGCACAATATCCTTAAATAAATCACCATCTCTATAAAATAATAAAACACAAATTTGTGGCACCAGGATTGGGAACACAACTCAAGCTGGTTACACAGCAGCGTAGTCGGCAGACATTTACTTCAACAAACTTTGGGGCTGCAAGTTCTGTGTGAATGTATGTCTGTATGCTTTTGTTTATGCATTAATTTTTTATTTTACTGTTATTTTTGGTGGATATAAATGATGCTATTTTATTAAGTTGAAAGGTTGGCTTAAATAAATGAATTTTTTTTACATATTTTTTACTTCAACAAATTTTTTTGTTTAGAAATGGTATTGTTTTGCACCAGAGAAAAAAGAACTTTAGTTTCTAAAATAGGCAGCCACAAGCAGTTTGCTTCTTCTTCCCGTCGGCTCTTTATCCAATCTGCTTCTTCTTCTTAATCCATTTCTACTTAGTGTTGACCTTAAATTCAAGCTTAATTACATTTAATTTCAAGAAATTTAACCTCATTTTCTCTCCATAGGTTTCAACAAATAGTTCTTACACATATTTTTAGGTTTTTTTGTGAAAGGCTTAAATCTTTTTTTATTGTATTTATATGCAAGAGTTGATACTATTTGGTTTATGGCATCTGTATACTCCATTTTTCATTTTCTGAATTAATTTACATGAGAAAATTTAAAAGTACTTAAATATATTTTTAAAAATATAAACTCTAATATATATATATAAAGAAAAAATTTTAAATTTAAAGTTTAAAAAATTTATATAGTATTTATAGTTCATGATTTTTATTTTATTTTTATTAAAGAAAAGAGACTGAACTCAGATGCTCTTGTCAAGGCCATAATCTTTGAGTCTAGTTAAATTTAGGGTAATCACCACCAAAATTAAAATTTGAAAACAAAGGATTCCATACAACCTGAAAAAATAAAATTAATTTCTACCCTTTCCCAGATCTCCTCCAGCCTGAACCATCCTTGCCAG
This sequence comes from Populus alba, assembly GCF_005239225.2. NCBI lineage: Eukaryota > Viridiplantae > Streptophyta > Magnoliopsida > Malpighiales > Salicaceae > Populus > Populus alba. The sequence continues at coordinate 17,557,192 of NC_133286.1, read as the reverse complement.
ACCCACCAGCCATGCCACTCTCTTTCTCCACACCATCAAACCAATGCCAAAAACCATCTGGAAACACCAGCCGTCCCTTTCTTCCTCCTTTCAAACTGATAGTCCATAAATCACCCGATCTTCCCCCAAAATCCAAACACCCGATCTCCTCACTATTACTAGCAGTAGCACCGTAAAGAAACTGACGCCAAACCAGCTAAGAAACCACATCTGCCCGTTTTCTCCTTCCTCCTTTGAAGCCGACATCACCGGCCCCTCAACAGACCCGATCTCCTCCCAAAAACCCAGCCCCGATCTACTCTCCGTTGCTACCAGTAGCCCGGCATATAACCCTGCCTTGCCTCTCTTTTCTCCCTCACAAACAGGTTCCAGGAGACCCGCAACATATCCGAACTTTCCCCTCATCACAAGCAGCAACCTGCAACAAAAATCAACCCAATTTCGGCCATAAATTACAGCCCCATTCTTACCCAAAAAAAAACCACTGGCAGCTCAAAGGAGGAAAGTCTTCTCCAAATACTACAAACATACTAACCACTTCACCTATGGCCACAACTTCAAGGAACTAGTAAAAAAACTAGATCTAGATCTGAAAAAAAAAAGGGGGAAGATGAACAAAAGGAGAAAAAAAGAGTTAAAAAGATGTTAAGGGGCTTACCGCCGACTATATTTAGCCGAGGGTAGCCCCCATAAGGTTTGGTTCTCTCTTTGGTTTTTTTCTTATTTGCTTTATAGAGAGAGGTCGGCGCTTCTCTCTCTAGAAAGCCATGTAACAGTGAGCGTGAGAGATAATATGTGTTTGTCTGTCTAGACTGTGAGACAAGCACTAAAAGGTTGTGCAATGCAAAAATGTTATTTTTAAAAATTAAATTGATAAAACAATATTTTAAATAGTATAAAAAATTCCAATGAAAAAAAATTATTTGAAGAATCATTTATATTGGAATGAAAAAAAAAATATTTTATTATTTTTTAATAAGTTTGATATTATTATTTTTTTTCACATTGCTATATTTAATTAGTTTATTTTTTAATGACCCTATTTTGTTGGTTTTGGTTCTTTAAAGAGATATATAGAAATAGCATTTGTGGAAGAGAAAATACATTTTAATATTTTCTTTGGCTTTCCCCTTGAAATGTGCAAAACAAGCAAAGAAAAGCTAAACTATTAATTTTTTTATTTTTGGCTTTCCATTTAACTTATCCATTGTACATGCTCTAATAATTCTATTTTCATATATATTAGGAGTTCATCTACGTTTTCCTTTTATTCATTTATTTTAATTCTTAAACTAAAAGGTTATATATATATATATATATATATAAAATAAGGAAAAAGAAAAAAAAATGGTCCTTTTGTATGTTGTTTTTAATTTTCTCAAGTTCGTTTTGATCAAATTGTTTGTAACTATGCTGATTTATTTTTGAAAAATGTGTTTGCTAGGGACGTGTCGTCAAAGATTGATTTAGCCCATGTGTCTCAAGATATTGTAGAACTATGGAATGAATGGCAGATTCGGTCATTAATGCTACTCAGTCTCCTTCTGCAAATCTTGCTCACCATTTTTGGAAACCGACGGAAGTATACTAATGGACGTTTGCTTGGGACTTTTCTTTGGGTAGCATACCTGTCTGCAGATTGGGTGGCAACTTTTTCGTTGGGTATCCTTGCTCGCAGCGAAGCCGACTCCGCAAATCCGAAATTAATTCCTGTGTTTTGGGCTCCAGTCCTTCTTGTTCACCTTGGTGGCCCTGGAACTATTCCTGTTTATTCAATGGATCAAGCCAGCAAATTATTGATAGTTCGCCTTCTTGAGCTAGTAACCCGAGTTGGTGTGGCTTGTTATGTCTTGTTCAGGTTATGGAACAAAAATGTCATCACGTCGGTATTCATTCCAATCTTTGTTTCAGGAATCATCAAATATGGTGAAAGGATTTGGGTTTTGACGAGAATCCACGTATACAATAACGTGTCGCCACAACCTTTTGCGGAAGACCATCGCATCAAGATTAAAGATATATTACCCTGCTACCAGAATACACGAAGTAAGGTCATATATCTCCATGAAGCTCATATTTTATATAAAACGTTCCAGATACTGTCCAAGAATTTTGATCTCATCAGATTGGATCAAAAATTCACCTATGATTTGGTTTCTAAAAAGGAAGCGGAGGAAGCCTTCCACTTGATAGAAGTTGAGCTGGGATTCAAGTATGATCGGCTTTATTCTAAGGTGACAAGGATTTCCAGGTCTCGCGTCATTCTCCGCTATACCACCTTCTTATCATCTATTTCTGCATTAGCTTCCTTCTCAATAATGACAAAGAGCAGTAGTGTCTATTCGAAAAATGATAAGATTATATCTTACGTGCTGCTGAGTGGAGTTGTGTGCCTTGAAACTTATTCCATCATTATGCATCTCTTTTCCGACTGGACTATGATTTGGCTTACCAGTACTAGTGAAAGAGCTGGTGGTATTCCCCGTCGAATCCATTGTCTTTCTCTGTTACTAACATTTTGTAGGAAGCCCAAAAGATATTGGTCAGGATCTATGGGACAACACAACCTAATAAGTGCTCAATCAAACAACAAGCTTCTTAAGAAGTACCTTCCATGGATCATAGGGAACATTGATAGCTGGAAAAAAGTGGGCAAGGATTTAAAAGAATTGCTCTTCAAACAAGTCAAGGATAAACGTTCAAGGTACGATCCCGATACCAATGATTTCACTTTCCTCAAGAATCTATTGAAAGAGAGAGGTTTAGAGGTGCTTCGAAGCAAGCATTGCTTTGATAAATTGGGATGGAGTGTCGCTGGTGTAGAATTCATTCATAGCCTCCTCACTTGGCACATTGCTACTCATGTTTGTTACTTGCATGATTCTGATCAGAAGAATGGTTTTCACAAGAAGCGAAAAAGTGTAATATTGAACAGCACATTATTATCCGATTACATGTTGTATCTCCTGGTTAATTGTCCAACCATGTTAGCGAGAGAGCCCAGCGAAACAAGATATGATGATACGAGAATTCATTTGCGTCGTCTCCTTTTATGGAATACACATAAAGAAGTGAAGCACAACATTTCCTTGGAAGAATTGAATGCATTATCGTTTCAGGAAGCTGAAGTGAAAGCCTTTTTCAAAGAATTGCTTCAAAGTCCGTCTACCGTGTTGAAGGAAATTGATGAACAAGGCAACGGAGAAAAGTCAGCCCTACTAGATGGTTGCATGCTTGCTGTGTCATTGCAGTCATTGGAGAGACGGGATGGTTGGTCAAATGACGAGAAATGGGAAATGATAAGTCATGTGTGGGTGGACATGTTGATGTATGCCGCAAGTCATTGTGGATGGAAGCAGCACACTCATCAACTTGCCCGAGGTGGGGAGCTACTCACTCATGTCTGTCTTCTCATGGCACATCTCGGTTTAAGCAAGCAATGTCCACCTAAAGTAAATAAACAATTAGATGATCGGTCTAAAAGGCTTGCTGGTATTCTTGAGTCTGAAAAACCTAGCTCCCTGGGTCTGAGGTATATTTCTGTGGAGTAGTACTGTTATTTTTAATGCTTCAATAAGGATGGAACTTTCTCATGTATTGTTATACTATGCCTTTTAGCTCTATGCGCTCTTGATCAGCTGGTTTATTCCTTTTGGGGTTTAGCTTTATTTTGTTGTTTTGATGCGTTGTAACTTTTTTTTCCCATTTCAGAACCAAAATATTATTATAAGGGAGAAGCCGCAATCAAAATATATATAGCCTTTTATAATGGATCCGTTCCAGTACATATGGTTTAAAGCTTCACTAAGAAGAATTTATTCTCCTTATTATTTTGGAAATGTTTGTGCTTGAACTTCTGTTTGTGTTTTTCATTTTTTTCACAAAACAAATTTTGTCTTGTTTTTCACTGTTTTCCTTTTTATTGGAAGAGATCTTTTCTTGTTTTCCCTTACCAATGGTGGACACCTACTCTTTGTGAAGGCTTTCAAAAGCCCATAAACTGACTAAAAGAACAAACCCTGTATGAGTCCAGAAATACAAAAGAGCCCAAAGTAAGTTCAAAGACGAACCCCCAAAGTACAGCACATGCCAGTGGGCTTGCCGCTGACTTGCTCACAGGCGATTCAGTTACTTGACACCGGATATCAACACCGTATGTTAGGCGGACGAAACGTGGATTTGGAATTATGGTAATAACTGTATTTTAAAGTATTTTTTATTTTAAAAATATATTAAAATATATTTTTTAATTTTTTTAAAATTATTTTTGATATTAAAATATTAAAAATGATCCGAAAATATGAAAATTATTTTATATACAAAAAATAAAATTGAATTTTAAGGAAATGCGGTTGACACCACATTTCCAAACATTATTAAAGACATGACCTATATCTAATTTGATCTTCGGACATTTAAGGTACATTAATGTATTATTTTACATAAATGTAAGCATTAATTTTAAATATGAAATAATATGTGATCTGAAGTCATTTGCAATAATCATTTGTCAAGAATAATAACAAAACTATTGATTATTAAATAAGCTATAGAGAAAATTTAAGAAATTTCACCCAACTAATTAAGCTTTCGAATGATTTTTCCATTTTATTGGAAAAAAATTGTAGTACTACACTAAGGGACTTTTGATAAATTGGGTTCAAATAGAATCTTGACTAACATTTCTGAGATATCGGTTTTCATGAATATTTCAAATATTCTGATTGATTTCGCCTTTATTATAGATTAGCGATAATCCAGAGATGAATTCAGCTATTATTATTATTATTAATTATTTTTTTAAATGAAAGAGGTCTTCTCAGTTTTTACAACTATGACTTGTTTCCTGAGACTATATTTAGTTATATGGTTCTGATTGTTTTCGCTAAATCTCCATGCATAATTAATTATCTTTATCAGGGATTAATTAAGGCACAAATTACTGATTGCAATCAAATCACAGGCTTGCATATTAGTCTTCTATCCGTGATCACAATTTTAAATCCTACTTGTTAATCAATAATTAGCACTCCTTTCTATATAATTTGAGCAATTTTTAGATAAGTAACCACTATGTAAATGATAATTTCCTGGTTAGAATCTGAAATTTTCAAGTTGAATGAGTTTCTTTTCTTTTCTTTTTCAGCTTCATGTCAAAAGATACAACTAATGGGACTAAAACGAATTTAATTTGACTCCAACCACAGCTCATATTATCTTCAAATATACAAACGAAGCCTGTCTCCTTTTACCATATCCTGATTTCAAGCCCCATGGCTCTTATACCTTTCACGTGATACTACCAAGAATTACCAGCTTATTAAATCCATATAGAAAATTCTAAAAGAGTAAAGACTACGAAAGTGTTCTTCTTCAATCAGTTTTTCCTCGAGCTACTTTTAAATTCTTAATTAAGTTGCAGTATCTTCCATGTGGAACAAGGAATTTATACTCATGTCCAAAGAAAGTCTGGAATATTTGTGATTGCTGATATGGTAGTGAAAGTAGAGAAATTGAATTTTTTTTTTGGAATGGTGGACATGAATGGTAACTAGAGAAACATTTTTATAGAATGTTGTAAATAATAAGAACAAAGTGAATTATGCTTTCTCTATTGGAACAACCATTATTTTTATTTTTATTTTCAATCTGATGAGAATTAAAGCAAAGAATTTGAGAATTACAAATATTTTAGGCAATAAAAGATAAAAACCTCCCTGTTCCTAATACTTAGTTTTAGCTTGTGATTAGAGAAAGTAATTTAGTTATTTATTCTATATATTTTTCTCTTGCTAATAACCCTTAATATATATTATAAACCTTTCGTAAAGTTATATGTAGCTTGCGATGAGAGTAAATAGTAAGGGTGAGAAAAACAACTGAAAAATCGATTAAACCGAAAAAAAAAACTGGAAAAACCGAACCGTGAAAAAACCGACTGGTTTGGTTTGGTTTCAGTTTTATAAGCCTAAAACCAAAAAAATCAAACCGAATCAAACATAAACCGAAAAAAACAGAGTCAAACAAAAAAAACCAAGTTAGACCAAGCTAAAATGAAAAAACCAAGACAAACCGAAAAAAACGAGCCAAAACTAAGCCAAACTGAGCCAAAACTGAAAAAACCAAGCCAAACCGAAAATAACCAAGCCAAACTAGTTTGAATTGATTTTTGTCCAAAAAAACCGAACCAAAACCGGCCGGTTCAAACTGGTTTTGGCTCGGTTTCGTTTTTTAAAAAAGAAATTTCGGTTTGGTTACTTTTTTTTTTATAAAAACCAAACTAAATCGAAAATGATCACCCCTAGTAAATAGTTTATTTTAGGCAATATTTAAGTAAGTGCATTTTCAAGTTGTAGTGTCACACAATCTCTAAATAAAACAAAAAAAAAAAAATCATGAAAAAAAAATAAACTAAGGATTTTATTTGACCTGACTGGCTAAAATACTCAAGTCAAACTATGACCAAGTCAATTCAAGATAAAATACAAATAAAAAATTGATTGATTATTTTTATTTATTTTTTATCAAAACAAGGTTTTTTTTTTTTTTTAATTTGGGTCAACTCAGGTTGACCCTCCCAACCTATAACTTGGGCCTTATCCCGAGTCAACCCTAATGCAACTATACTATTCGTTAGTCTTATCCATATTTACCTAGCATTTTTCTTATGTTTTATACATAAATGACTTGATATTCTTTATTTTAAGTTATGAAGGTATTTTTGGATGTAAGATTAGAAAAAAAGAGCAATTTGGAGAAAAGATTCAGATCATGTTCCAATATGTGTCAAATATTGACAGATTTAATATTCGATCAATGTTTTACGCATAACTTAAATTGTAGAGGTTGAAATGAAGTGATTCTAGTGACATTAGATAGCTAACATCTATATTTTTCTATACATGTATGGCAAGAGAAAAGAAGAAGAAAGAACATAGAAATCACAGCCTTTAAAGACAAGTCTCGTATTCTTCTATTTTTTACCTTCAGTCATTTCGACTTGAATATCTTGAGTTAAAGAAGTCCATTTGATGCAAACTTAATTTTTTTGGATTCTTGACTTAAAGACATATCAACAAACCAAATTGCAGCACAAAAAAGCTCATATGAGAGATATATGATTTTTCTAAGATAACCCATAAATTTTGTTAACAGACAAGTTTTGTGAAGAAACAAGTCCAACTTACTTACCAAGCATTCAAACCGATATGGCAATTATTTATTCATATGAAAGAGGTATTTATTTGATCAAATAAACTTCACTAAATTTAAAGTCAAAATTTAAAGATTTTATGCAAGACTATTTTTTCTTCTTTATAGGAAAGTAGTTTATTGTACTTTTTAAATATAAATTGTTTATTTTTAGAAAGGACTCCTATTTTTTTTTTTAGGATACAAATGAACTAGTAGTGGTGTGGGGAAAAGGGTTTTTCTATCATATAAAAGGAAAGCAAGAAAGAAAAAAAGGGTGGTGGCCAGAAAGAAGAAAGAAATTAACTTTAACCTTTTTTCCTACACATGAAATTATCTTCTACGGACACAAAGAAGAAAGAAACTATAACCTTTTTCTTACACATGAAATTATCTTTTTATCTTTTTTCTTCCTTAGTTTTTTAATAGTCATGCAAAGCTAAGTTATTTTTTTTGGTTGAAAGGATATGAAAGACTTTGGATTTTAAAAATTTTGAGATCTATTTTATCTTTTCTTTTCAGTTTTGTTACTACTCAATTTTCAACCCTATTTTGAAATATTTTTTAGGGAAAAAAAAAACAATGAGTTGAGAAATAATTAGGAGGCTTAACCTAATAGGTTAGCCAACCCTTTCTATATATATGAGTAGGGCAATATACAATAGTAAAGGTGGAGATTACCACATAAGAATATGACTACAATATTTCCTATATAATTACATTCTATAATACGCCCCCTCAAGCTGAGGGTGGAGGATCAACCCGAAGCTTGAATTTAAAAGTAGTAAATGAAGCAGCAGGAAGTGGCTTAGTGAAGACATCGGCAAGTTGATCCTGAGAGGAAATAAAACGAATCTGAATCTCCTTCTTCGCAACTCTATCTCGGACAAAATGATAATCAATCTCAATATGTTTTGTGCGAGCATGAAATATAGGGTTTGCGGACAAATACGTGGCACCAAGGTTGTCACACCAGATAATAGGAGCAGAATGAGTCGGAATCTGAAGATCCGTTAACAAGTACTGAAGCCAGATAACTTCAGCCGTGCCATCGGCTAAGGCTTTGTACTCAGCTTCCGTCGAAGAACGAGCAACAGTGCGTTGCTTACTCGATTTCCATGAAATTGGCGTCTGACCAAAGAACACAAGATAACCACCTGTAGACTTTCTATCCTCAATACTACCTGCCCAATCTGCATCTGTAAAACCGTGTAAAGCAAAGGAAGAGCTGCGAGTAATATGTAAACCATGTGATGCCGTACCACGGAGATAACGCAAGATGCGTTTAACGGCAGCCCAATGGGATTCTGTAGGAGCATGCATAAATTGACAGACCCGGTTAACAGCAAAGCAAATATCCGGGCGTGTGAAAGTGAGATATTGGAGAGCACCAACAAGTTGCCGAAAACGAGTAGCATCAGAAAACAATGGATCCGGCATAATGGTGGCTTTGGATGCCGAAATAGGAGTATCAACTGGTTTACAGGATAACATACCAGCTCGTGTGAGGATATCAAGTGTATATTTATGTTGACAAAGCATAAGTCCAGACTAGTACACTGCACTTCAATACCCAAGAAATAATGAACATCACCCAAATCCGAAGTTTAAATTCAGAGCTCAGTAGCTGAATGAGTCGTTGTAGTAGAGTTCCATTATTACCCGTAAGCAGAATATCATCAACATAAACCAAAAGATAACAAATGTCACTTACCAACCGAGAAGATAAACAATGAGGTATCCACTTTAGAAGCACGAAAACCAATGGATAATAGAAAATCATTCAGACGAGTGTACCAAGCCCGCGGAGCCTGTTTTAACCCATATAGAGATTTATGCAATCGACATACATGACCTGGGAGTGCAGAATCAACAAAACCTGGAGGTTGTTTCATGTAAACCTCTTCATCAAGGACTCCATTTAGAAATGCATTATGAATGTCAAGCTGATGAATTTTCCAACCACTCGAAACTGCAATGGAGAACACTAAGCGGACTGTTGCCTGTTTGATACAGGACTAAAAGTTTCTGAGTAATCAATACCTTCTTGCTGAGTGAAGCCCTAGCAACCAGGCGCGCCTTATACCTCTCAATGCTACCATCAGATTTGCGTTTAATTTTGTAGACCCATCGGCTACCAACAACATTCATGGACGGATGAAATGGCACTAAAGTCCATGTTCTGTTTGCGCGTAAGGCCTGAATTTCCTCTCGCATAGCATTATGCCACGCCTCATATCTGTTAGCATCAGGAAAAATAAGTGGCTCATGCGAGGGAGGAGAAGATACCCGACTGAAGGAAGCAGCAGAGGTGGCTGTCGTGGTGGTGATCAGCGCTGTCTTGGGCTGTCTCGGACGAAGAACCATGGGGTGTTTAGGAGCAGCGGGACATGGAGTAGCAACACCTGTACCTGGAATGTGCTGAAGAGGATAAGAGGAGAGATCAACACAAAGTTGCAGACCAGGAGGTGAAGCCGGGGAGGTGCGAGGTTGTGCCGCAACTGAATCCTGCAAGTCAGAACCTGTTCCTGCACAATAATCATTGGAAAGACAAGCATGTGGTGATAGTATGGTTGTGTGGGGTGGTGAGGCAGGGTCGGCTAAATCAACGGGCAGGGGAGCAAGCTGGGGGGTTGCGGCAAGGTGCAAAGGTGAGTTGTGTGTTTTGCCGAGTTGGGAAGGAAGAGGCTGAAAACAGGAAGGGGGTTGCAGTGATGGAAGATAGGTAGGTGGAGTGGGGGGAACCGGGGGTGTTGTTACCTGTTCAGACTTTTGAAAAGGAAAGACACATTCATGAAAACGAACATGACGGGAGACATAGACACGACCAGACTCTAAATCAAGACACCGATAACCAAGATGAGACGAGCTATAGCCTAAAAACACACAAGGAGAAGATCGAAAATCTAATTTATGAGCATGATATGGACGTAAAAATGGAAAACAAAGACACCCAAAAGTGCGTAGAAAATTATAATCAGGAGTGCGATGAAACAGACACGCAAAAGGAGATTTATTTTGAAGAACAGGAGTAGGCATGCGATTAATAAGATAGACCGATGATTCCATAGCATAGTTCCAAAAACGCAATGGGGCATGACACTGTCCTAAGAGGGTTAGGCCAGTTTCGACAATATGTCTATGACGACGTTCAACTGTGCCATTTTGTTCATGAGTATGAGGACAAATTAATCGATGATGAATACCAATTGTTTGAAAAAATGTATTTAATTTACGATATTCACCACCCAATCAGTTTGAACAGATTTAATTTTAAGAGAAAACTGACGCTCAACAAGTGTCTGAAAACGTTGAAACGTGGAAAATACATCAGATTTCGCAACAAGCGGATAATACCAGATATATTTAGTGTGCGCATCAACAAAGATAACAAAATAACGAAAACCATCAGAAGAAAACATTGGAGCAGGACCCCAAACATCACTAAAAATTAATTCAAGTGGGGTAGAAGTTTTGTGACCCGTCGGTCGTAATGACAAACGGGATGACTTGCCTAAAGGACATGCTTGACATTGAGTAAAAGATCGTTTAGACGTACAAATAATTTTATTATCAGAAACTAACAAATTTAGAATGCGAGGAGTTGGATGACCTAAACGACGATGCCACAAGTCGGCAGTCGCAGAAATGCAAGGAGACCAAAAAGCTTGAGGAACTGACGTAGCCGAGGACTCGGAGAGAACATAAAGACCATCATGACTCCGACCGGAAAGAAGAACTTCCTTGGTGACGAGATCCTTCACATAAAACACAGAATCGTGAAATTCAAAATAAACATGATTATCACGACAGAATTTCTGAACAGATAACAACGGTTTGGTAATGTGAGGCACACGAAGAACATTAGTTAATGTAAACAAGCGTTTGGGGAATATAAAGTAGTATGTCCAACATGGGATATGTCAAGGGCCTTACCATCACCAACATGCAAGAAATCATTACCAAGATAAGGAGCAGAATCAGTTAGAGTTGCAAGATCAGGCGTCACATGTTGATTCGCGCCGGTGTCGGGAAACCAAGTCGTTGCAGCAGAATCATTCGCAACAGCAAGGTGAGCAGAGGGCTGCTGTGTGCTGCTGCGAAACTGATAGCATTGAAGAGCTGAATGGCCAGGAGTGGAACATAATTGGCAGCGGACATGTCCAGACCACTGCCCCTGATTTTGGCCGAAAATCTGCAGCAGAGGTGCGCCTGTTTTGCCACTGATTTTGCCTCCAATCTGCAGCGGAATGACCTCTGTTTGGGGCCTGAAATCGGTTGGTGTTTGAGCGCCAATTACCTCTAGAACGTCCCCTGTTTTCGGCTGTGATTAGTCATGGCATAATAAGCAGAATTCGGAGGTGTTGGCAGCAATGGTGGCTGCTGCGGCAGAGAAGAAGAAGACAGCAGTGATGAAGAGGATGAACCGACAGCCATGGAGTGAAAAGAGTTCTTGTGCAGAAACTCATGGGGTAAGGAGATGGCTATGAAGATCAGCATACGATAGCGGTTCAGCCTTGGTTATGAGACTAGTTACCAAAGTCTTTGAACTCACCGCGAAGTCCACGAAACACATAGAGATTGAAATCTTCAAGGGACATTGGGCGACCAGCAGCAGCCAATTCGTCAAATAACGATTTGGCTTGCTGCATATACATACTAACCGATGCATCACCTTGCCGAAGGTCTTGAAAGGAGCCATGTAGTTGCATGATCCGAGAATTAGATGGAGAGGCAAGTGCCTTCTCAAGCGTGCGCCAAACACAATGTGAAGTAGAACAATCGACGACAAGATGCAGCACATCCACGGAAAGAGAGGAGAGAAGAGCACTCAAAATAAGTTGATCTTGTTGCTTCCAACGAAGAAAAGAGGGGCTGATGGCAGAAGAAGAATCAGCCGAAGCATCAATCATATGAGATGGAGGACACGGCAAGGAGCCGTCAACAAACTGAAAAACACCTTGACCAAGGAGATATGGCTTCATCTGCATTCTCCAATAAAGATAGTTGGTGTTCGTAAGTTTCAACGACACAACATGGTGGGTGTTTGATAGAGGAACCATTGGAGATTGTGTTCCCATAAGAGGCAGAGGAACGGCAGAGCCAGCAGCAGGAAGAGGGCTGGCCGGTGATGATGCATCACCGGTGGAGGGAGAGGTTGGAGCAACGGCGGCATGAGGAGAGTCCATGGGGGAGAAAATTAGGGCCGGCTGCAAAGAGAGAAAATATTAGGAGGCTCTGATACCAAGTTGAGAAATAATTAGGAGGCTTAACCTAATAGGTTAGCCAACCCTTTCTATATATATGAGTAGGGCAATATACAATAGTAAAGGTGGAGATTACCACATAAGAATATGACTACAATATTTCCTATATAATTACATTCTATAATACAATGAAAACCCAAAAAATATATTCTTGATATATTTGTGTCATTTTTAGCTTTTTTTAGCTTTATTTCAAAAGGATTCGAATTTCAAATGTTTTTTCAACGTGTTGGGCTTTTAACGCATCATTTTTAATATCATTAATTGTTTTAATTGAGTCGACATTGTGACACGACCAAAAGATTGATGTCTTCTCCTAAGTGTAGGAGTGTCGAAGTAATAAATAACCCGGCAAGACCGGGGTCGAACCACAGAGAGGTTAATTGTATAAATTATAAATAACAATACAACAACAACAACAACAACAACAATAATAACAATAACAATAATAATAATAATAATAATAATAATAATATAATAATAATACTTAGTACGTGGCGTTGTTATACCTGATAATGATTTAAAAGATCGGGTCACAGGTTTTCAGCCTATGTACTGATTTTATGAAAAGATCAAAGATATATATCATATAATATAAACAGATTTCTGATGCGAATGAACAAGGCAAGACCAACAATGTCAGGATCCTTGATCAAACACAGAGCATACTTAATGTACATAAAATATAACAAGAATGTAAATAATAATAATATTAATAATAATAATAATAATAAAAAGAAGAAGAGAAAGAAATTAATGGGAACTTTGAGATAGAAGATTAATGTAAGGATTAAACAATGATAAAAACAAATTTCAATGTTAGAGGATCCACTAATGGTATTTCAAACAAGTATAGTATAAACTCTTATTACTCAACTGGAAACCACACACGAAAAAGGTTCCAATCGGATGATTTGTCATTAATAGCTCATTATAAATTGTTAACATGATCATATTAATTATCTTATTTACATAACACCAACCTTTTAAATATTGTTAGGAATTCATGATGCTAGCTTATGTTGACAACAAATCAAGTTCCTTTCATAGCACAGGTGTAGGTAATACCATACGGTTGGGCTATGAGAGTGCCAAGCATTTGTTGTACCAAGTGTTATACAACATAAATCTAGATTAACCATTTAACAAACAAGGTATTGAGAATTAGTAAGATAAAAAGATAAGACATGTTAATATTAAACATTAAGGTTCATGTTGAGTTTATACTATACTTATTTTTACACCATTAGTGTAACCTTTTCACCTTGACATAATAAACTTAGATAAACATAATGAAGAGGAGAAACATAAATAAACAAAACAAGAACATAAAGAAAATACAAGTTAACTAAGTAAAGGAAAGGAAATGAAAAGTATAAACAAGATATTAATGAAAGCAAAACTTAAAAATTACAAAAAAATATATATATAAAGAGAGAAATAAAGAGCATTGACACGACTAAAAGCTTGATGTCTTCTCTCAAGTGCAGAAGTGTCGAAGTAATAAATAACCCGGCAAGACCGGGGTCGAACCACAAAGAGGTTAATTGTAATAAATTATAAATAATAATATAACAACAACAACAACAACAACAACAAAAACAATAATAACAATAATATTAATAGTAATAATAATAGTAATAGTATAATAAAGAGAGCTTTGAGAGGTAAGGTTGATGTAAGGATTAAATAATAATAAAAACAAATGTCAAGGTTAGAGGATCCACTAATGGTACTTCAAACAAGTATAGTATAAACTCTTATACTCAATTAGAAACCACACATAAAGGAGGTTCCAATCAGATTATAATTTGTTAACATGATTACATTAGTTATCTTATTCGAGTAATGCTAATACTTGTAAATGTTGTCAGGCATTCATGATTATAACTTATGTTAATAACAAATCAAGTTCCTTTCATAGCTCAGGTGTTGGTTATACCATACAGTATGGGCTATGAAAGTGCCAAGTATTTTTTGTACCAAGTGTTATGCAACATAAATCTAGATTAACCATTTAACAAGCAAAGTATTAAAAGTGGACAAGATAACAAATATAAAACATGTTAGTATCCAACATTAAGGTCCATGTTAAGTTTATATTATACTTATTCTTACACCATTAGTGTACCCTTTTCACCTTGATATAATTAACTTAGGTAAACATAATGAAACAAAGAAACATAAATGAACAAGATAAAAACATAAATGAGAAAGAAATTAACTAAATAAAGGAAAGGAAATGAACTGCATAAACTTGATATTAATGAAAGCAAAACATAAGCAATAAAAAGAGAGAAAGCAAGAGCATGATCTTGATCTGGAAACCAAGATGCCTTAATACATGGTAAATGCCTCCTTTTATAGGCCAAAATTTGAAACTATTGATTTATTGACTAATTGATGAGTGGGTGACCACATCTTGACTTAGTGACAATCCTTATCTTCTTGTCTGAACAAGACATCATTGCTAACATCATAATTTGCATAGAATCCTTAGGAAAGTTCTAGGAAATTTTCTCAGCTTTCCAACAAAAAAAGATGAGGTCATTTGGACTTCTAGAACTCAAGATATGAGTTGAACACTAAACAGTGTCTGGGCTGCAGGACAGATTCGGACTTCTTCGTTGTTCCTACAATTTGGACTTCAAAACGGCCTTTTTAAAGCTTGAGCTCCCATGAAAGTTGTAGGCCTATGTCTTCCCTTTCCATCCATATAAAATGGACTTGAATCCGAGATCTAGAGCTCCAGATATGATCCAATTACCGAGCAATGTTTCGATTTGGACTGCAACAGCATCTCTTTTCTAAGTTTGGTCATCTCTTTGTCCTTTCACTTTCAATACTTAAACTCATCAATCAATCCTTTCATTTATGTGATAGGCCTGCATTTAAGATGAGCATTTACCATAAATTAAGGTATCTTATAGTAACAAACTTGTTATTATAAAACATGTTTTAGTTAAGGAGTTATTGATACTTCAAGTGCAAAATGATGATATAAAACCTTGATAAACATGCACTTTTAAGTACTAATCAAGCATGAACTTGATTTGATTTGATGCATGGCATTTGGGGGCTTGGTGATTTAATCACCCAAATTTTAGTTGGAAGAGTGATAGCAACAATGCAAAAACTTCATAGCCACCGTTTCAAGCACACCATAATTTCTAAAATTCTCATGGATATGCACCTCCTTATGCTCCACCTCCTAGAAGAAATCTTGAGGAAACATTGCATGCATTCATTGAAAAGCAAGAGGCAATCAACACTCAACTTGCTCAAGGCATGACAGATTTTAAAGATACTCTTGCAAAGTTAACATCTGCTCTCAGTTTCCAAGAGAAAGGTAAGTTTCCATCTCAGCCACAGCAAAATCCAAAGGGGCAATACAATGCAAATGCAAGTGGTTCTAGAAGCCAACACATGGATCAAGTCAAATCAGTCATCACTCTTTATAGTGGTAAGGTTATTGAAAAACCCATTCTTGAACCTTGTGAGAAAAATGATGAGTCTATCTCTAAGAGTAAGGAAGGGGTTGAACCTAAACATTGCAAAGAAAAGGCTGATTCTCCGCCAGCACTTCCATTTCCTCATGCCATGACCAAACAAAGAAAAGTCAATCACAACTCTGAAATCTTTGAAACTTTCAAACAGGTAAGAATCAATATACCTTTGTTGGATGCTATTAAACAGGTTCCTTCCTATGCTAAATTTTTGAAAGATCTATGCACTGTGAAGAGAAAACTGAATGTGAAAAAGAAAGCCTTTTTAGCCGAACAAGTAAGTGTTGTTCTTCAGAACAATAATGCTTTGAAATATAAAGACCCTGGTTGTCCTACAATTTCTTGCTTTATTGGAGAACATAAAATTGAAAGAGCCTTACTTGATCTTGGAGCTAGTGTGAATTTACTTCCATATTCAGTCTTTCAAAGTCTCAATCTAGGTGAGTTAAAACCAAGTTCTGTAACTCTTTTACTTGCTGATAGATATGTAAAAGTGCCTAGAGGAATAGTTGAGGATGTGTTAGTACAAGTTGATAAATTCATTTACCCTGTAGATTTTGTTGTCTTGGATACACAACCTATTGAAGCATGTAATTCAATTCCTGTCATTTTAGGATGTCCATTTCTTGCCACTTCTAATGCATTGATTAATTGTAGGAATGGACTGATAAAGCTATCATTTGGAAACACGACATTGGAGATGAATATTTTCAACATTTACAAGCAACCTGGAGATGATAATGATTTACAGGAAGTGGACTTTATTGAAAAATTAGTTCATGATCAATTTCAAACACTTCCAGTGAAACTGAGATTGATGAATCTGATGATTTGCAAATGGTTTATTTTCAGGAAGAATCAAAGGCATGCAATTGGAGACCACATTTTGAAGAATTGCCATTATGATCAATTGAGTCCATACCTTCAAGTGTTCAACCACCAAAACCTGATTTGAAGCCGTTACCATTTAATCTCAAATACTCATTTTTGGGAGAAAATGAAACTTTTCCGGTAATAATCTCTTCCAAAGTTAATGCACATCAAGAAGGTAAGTTATTACAGACTCTGAAAATGCACAAAAATGCATTAGGATGGACCATAGCTGACATAAAAGGAATTAGCCCTTTGATTTGCACACACACGATTTATTTGGAGGAAAATGCTAAACCCTCTAGAGAAATGCAACGAAGGCTTAATCCTAATATGAAATAAGTAGTGAAAAATGAAGTCATTAAACTTCTAGATAATGGAATCATTTATCTTATTTCTGACAGCAAATGGGTAAGTCCTACCCAAGTTGTACCCAAAAAGTCTGGAGTCACTGTGATAACAAATGAGAAAAATGAGTTTATTCCAATGAGGACTGTTACTGGTTGGCGCATGTGCATTGACAATAGGAAACTTAATTCAATGACTAGAAAAGATCATTTTCCTTTACCTTTCATGGATCAAATCCTAGAAAGAGTTGCAGGTCATGAATTTTATTGTTTCCTGGATGACTATTCAGGTTACAATCAAATTGAAATTGCATTGAAAAATCAAGAGAAGACTACTTTCACATGTCTATTTGGTACTTTTGCATATCGAATGATGCCTTTTGGATTATCTAATGCACCAGCCACATTTCAAAGATGCATGCTTAGCATATTTAGTGATATGGTTGAACGTTTTCTTGAGATTTTTGTGGATGATTTTTCTATTTTTGGTGATTCATTTGATGACTGTTTGACTAACTTAGAAAAGGTTTTGAGCAGGTGTGAAGAGAAGAATCTTGTACTCAATTGGGAAAAATATCACTTTATGGTAACAAACGGCATTGTACTTGGTCACATTGTTTCATCGAAAGGAATTGAGGTTGACAAATCTAAAATCGAGTTAATTGCCAACTTACCAACACCAAAATCTGTTAAACATGTTAGATCATTCTTAGGACATGTTGGTTTTTACAAAAGGTTCATCAAAGATTTTAGTGTAACATCTAAGCCCTTAAGTAACCTTCTAACAAAGGATAACATTTTTTAATGGACTGAACATTGTGAAGAAGCCTTTGTTAAACTTAAAAACTTGCTTACTTCTGCTCCTGTCATTCAGCCTCCTGATTGGTGATTATGTGTGACACTTACCTTTTGAAATAATGTGTGACACTAGTGATTATGTCGTGGGTGCTGTCTTGGGACAAAGAAAAGATAAGAAACCTTATGTGATTTACTATGGAAGTAAAACTTTAAATAGTGCTCAAATGAATTACACCACCACTGAAAAAGAATTACTTGCAGTAGTATTTGCATGTGATAAATTCAAGTCTTATCTTGTTGGCTCATCTGTTGTTGTTTTTAATGATCATGCAGCATTGAAATATCTTCTTTCTAAGAAAGATTCTAAGGCTAGATTGGTGCGGTGGATTTTGTTACTTCAAGAATTTGATATCACAATCAAAAACAAGAAAGGCACCGAAAATGTTGTCGCAAATCATTTGTTAAGATTGACAACAGATTTGAAATCTGACATCACACCAATCGATGACTACTTTCCTGATGAATCTTTAGTTTTCGTTTCTATGATGCCTTGGTTTGCTAATATTGTTAATCTTCTTGTTTCAAGACAATTGCCAGCTCATTGGAGTACCCAAGACAAAAGAAAGTTCTTAAACGAAGTGAAGAGCTTTTATTGGGATGACCCTTATTTATTCAAATATTGTCCTGATCAAATATTTCGCAGATGCATTCCTGACAATGAGGTAAGTAGTGTCATTAAATTTTATCATTCTAAGGCATGTGGGGGTCATTTCTCGTCAAAAAAGACAACTGCAAAAATCTTACAAAGTGGATTTTACTAGCCCACCATGTTCAAGGATTCACATGCATTCTGCAAGAGTTGTGAAAATTATCAAAAGTTAGGATCTATTTCAAAACGTTATATGATGCCTTTAAATCCTATTCTTGTCATTGAGATCTTTGACTGTTGGGGTATAGATTTCATAGGTCCATTTCCTCCATCATTTGGTTTTGTGTACATATTAGTCGTAGTAGATTATGTTTCAAAATGGATAAAGGCAATTCCAAGTCGAAACAATGATCACAAAATAGTGATAAAGTTTTTGAAAGACAATATTTTGAGTCGATTTGGAATCCCTCGAGCCATGATAAGCGATGGTGGAACACATTTCTGCAATAAGCTATTTGAGTCTTTAATGAAGAAATATGGAATCACACACAAAGTTGCCATCCCTTATCACCCTCAGACAAGTGGACAAGTAAAGCTTGTTAATAAGGAGATCAAACAAATCTTGAAGAAAACAGTGAACCCTAATAGGAAAGACTGGTCTTTAAGACTTAATGATGCACTTTGGGCTTATCGAACTACTTGTCGCACGTCAAAATCCGCGCGGCGATTCGACTTTGGCGATTTTTCATTGTCTTTGCTTGATTTAGGGTCTTGGGAGTCGCCACCTAGTATTTATTGAGGGTTACTAGGAAACCCGGATTTACTGGTCGTGGTCAGAGATTCGAGGGTAAGGGACTGGTTGTGGCTAAGAAAGGTATTAGCACCCCTAGCGCACCCTACCTGAGGTAAGCTGCTTTGCGGTTTGATGTGATTTGAAAATTTAAGATATTAATCAAATTCTTAAGGCTTTGATAAATCAGTTATTAAATCCCAGAATATATGTAGAAATTTGTTCTTACATTTTCATGGAAAATACAACTTGATTTTATTTGTCCTTGAGATATTTAACCATATTTAAATTAACAACTAAATTTTTTTTTGTCTTTTTTATTTTTATAATTCAATAGCATAAATAGAAATAAAAACACACACTTCCATCTCTTTTTATTATATTTTTCTCACACACCCACCTTTACATATTACAAAATAGCAAGAATTCAAAATTTACCCAAACAAGGCCTTAACTGTTTCAAAATTACAGAAAAGACATTACACAAATAAAAAATTACATAACAGCCCCTATAAATCCAGGAAACTGCTGGTAAGGCTTCTGGACAACCAAAAACACCGGCGGCGCGTCTCCTCCTCGCGCCGCCGTGAAATCCAGGGCATGGGGAGATCCGTAATGGCTTCCTTCCCTCTTCACCCTCTGGTCGACTGTGAGCAGCGCCGATACCTGCAAAACACCCAAAACGCAACAAACCAGTCTGTTTTAGTTTTGTTTTCAGACGATTTTAGTTCTCTCTTTTCCAGATCTGTTTTCGGTCTTCCTTCTCCCTCCCGGTTCGTTTCCCTCTGCTGGTGGCAGATCCGGCCGTTGGTTCACGGTCCAGATCTGCTACGTGGGGTTGAACCGATGAAGAAGAGTGGGGGATCGCCGGGTCTTCACGAACTGTCGGCTGGTCCAGGAGAATGGGTTGTCGAGGCCGAGTGAGGAGAGAGTTGGGTCTACTGGATCTTCGGATGGCGCTGCTGCGAAGACACCGCTGCTGGGAGGAGGAGATGAAGACAGTGAAGATGGGGGAAAACTGGAGAGGAGAGCTCCTGCGATTTCATGGTTGTTGTGGCCAGGGGAGCTGGCGGCTGGAGGAAGGAATGGTGGGGGCCGGTCTCTGTTTTTTACAGAGAGGAAGTGAGCGGTTGGCTGCTCTGGTTTTTGGAGAATGAGGGGGCTATCTGTGGCCGGCTGGGAGAAGGAAAATGAGGGAGCTTTTTCTGGTTTATTGGGAGAGGGAGAGGTGGTTGCTCGTGTGGAGGGATGAGGTTTTTTGGTTTGTTTTGGGGCTGAGGGGCCCTTTGAAGGAGAACCGGCTGATGGGGAGAAATGGCCGAGAGAGGGGAGAGGATGATGGCTCTGAAATGGCCGGCGTAGAAAAAAATCAAACAGCTTGGGGGGCGGCCGGCGGCTGCAGAGAATATGGTTTTCTTTTTTTAGGTTTTTTTTTCTCCCCCGCGTAAAACCCCCCGGGTCCTTTTTTTTTCCATGTAAATTCCCCCTCCATTGTGTTCACTGTAGCTTAGTATTTATAGGGAAGTCTTACTAGGTTTTTCAAACTGGTCCCTCTACTTTTCTTTTTCTTTTTGTTTCTCTTTTTTTTGTATTTTTTTTTTTAAAACGAGCAATATCAACGTCGACTCAAAAAATCAGTGATTGTAAAATTTACGCGTTAAATTTGAACGCGTTCAAAACCTTTGAAAAATTAAATTCTTTTGAGATGACGTTAAAAATGCGAGAAACGATGCAAATACATCAAAAATATATTTTTTGGGTTTTTCTTTGTTTTTTTTGCTATTTTTTATTTTTCTGAAAATTTATCAAAAATATGGGTCAAAAATTGGGTAGCAACAAATGCCCCCTCTTTACAATGCTTACGAAGCAAAAATTCCTCAATGTTTTGCATAGTAAGCTTGTAAAGAAAACAAAAGATCTTCTTGGTTTATTGAGTGATTCACTCAAGGACTTTGCTTTTCAAAAGAAAACGGTCTCATTATCTTGGGTGACCTACCCATTTTGAAGAAAATTGGTCTATTTTCATGGGCGACCTGCCCACACACACTCACACTAGTCTATTTTTAGGGGCGACCTGCCCACACATGCTCATTGTGGTCTATTTTCAGGGGCGACCTGCCCACACATGCTCATACTGGTCTATTTTCACGGGCGACCTGCCCACACACTCATTGTGGTCTATTTTCAAGGGTGACCTGCCCACACATACTCATGCTGGTCTATTTTCACGGGCGACCTGCCCACACATACTCATTATGGTCTATTTTCATGGGCGACCTGCCCACACGTACTCACGCTGGTCTATTTTCACGGGCGACCTGCCCTAACATACTCATTGTGGTCTATTTTCACGGGCGACCTGCCCACACATACTCACGCTGGTCTATTTTCATGGGCGACCTGCCCTTTTGATTGGGTTAACCTGAGATCCCATCTAGCGATCTCCTTTAACCAAAACCAAAATCAGTGTGTAGCTTGGTCAACCTGAAATTCCATCTAGCGATTCCCTTTAACCAAAGCTAAATTTTGTGTGTGGTTGGGTTAACCTGAGATCCCATCTGGCGATCTCCTTTAACCAGAACCGATACAAAGATGTGTGTGTGGTCTCATTGTAATGGGTGACCTACCCAGAAAAAGTGATGGTCTCATTATGATGGGTGACCTACCCAAATGAAAGATGATGGTCTCATTATGACGGGTGACCTACCCGGTTGAAAATTGATGGTCTCACTATGACGGGTGACCTACCCGGATGAAAGGTGATGGTCTCATTATGACGGGTGACCTACCGGCTGAAAATTGATGGCCTTACTATGACGGGTGACCTACTCGAAAATTTGATGAGAATCAAATATGAATTGGTCTCATTGTTATGGGTGACCTACCTAGATGAAATGATGATGGTCTCATTATGATGGGTGACCTACCCAAGTGGAAAATGATGGTCTCATTATGATGGGTGACCTACCCAGATGTAAATAATGTGGAAAGTGGTCTCATTGTTACGGGTGACCCACCCAAGAAAATACAAAGATTTGTTTTCAAAAGAAATGGTCTCATTGTTATGGGTGACCTACCCAGATGCAAAATGATGGTCTCATTATGATGGGTGACCTACCTAGAAAGAAGATGAAAGTGGTCTCATTGTTATGGGTGACCTACCCAGATGCAAAATGATGGTCTCATTATGATGGGTGACCTACCCAGAAAGAAGATGAAAGTGGTCTCATTGTTATGGGTGACCTACCCAGATGCAAAATGATGGTCTCATTATGATGGGTGACCTACCCAGATAAAAACATGGAGAATGGTCTGATTGTAACGGGTGACCTACCCGAATGGAAGATGATCAAAATGTGAATTGGTCTCATTGTTATGGGTGACCTACCCAATGCAATATGTGAAAAGTGGTCTTATTATTATGGGTGACCTACCCAAGAAAATGCAAAGATTTTTTTTCAAAAGAAATGGTCTCATTGTTATGGGTGACCTACCCATAAAACATGATATGACTTACCTGGCAAAAAGACTTGGCAAACGAAGTCCTGATAGGACAAGGCTGACAAACGGCGCTTCCTGATTGCAGGGTTGACTTGAAGACTCCTCTTGATGATAAGGTTGATCTCCTCATTTCTTTGAGATTTTCCTACCGACAGGATTCATCTCATTCTTTTCTCATTCCAAGATTGAAACTGATTCTTTGTTATTATCGACCCAATGATTCTTTCTATCCACAATCTTGCTGGACTTCATTGAGGATTTTCCTGTAACAAATCAAAAATCTGTGCAAATGTTTTTTGAGGTTAGATGATATGCATGCATCCTTACCTGACTTGAAATATAGGTTCCCCCTCTTTGATGCTCCATCGTCATAGGGTGCCTTTGTTTGCATTCTGAAGCAATCTTTGTTCTTTCCATGCATTGGCTCATTCATGTGCGAACTATCCATTCAGCTGTAAGTGCAGCGCCTATCTTAGGTTGTCTTCGACGGTTACTACTCTCGTTGTTTATCAAACTTGACTCTGCCCCCAAGTGTGGTGTTGCTTGATTCGTCATGAAGGATTTTCTCTCCTAGATTCTTCTGAGAATTATCCTCTGATTCGTTGTGTGCATCATGCCAACACCCATCAAGATTGTCAACCAATCATGAACTTGCCTTCGGTTGAAACACCATTCAAGTATATATGGTCACCAGCCTTCATGGAACTGCCAAGTCATCCAGACATGGATCTCATGCTTTGCAGTAAAAAGCTCATCATTGTAAGCTCGATGTTCTGCTATATGTATTCCTCTCAGCTTGTCAAATTAGATCGTGGAAAGAAATGCATTGGCATCATCAATGATGTTCATTTTATCACCCATATTCATGCGGTGAAGTGCACATTTGAGCTTTAGAATAGATGGTTCCACTGTCAGTCTTGGTGGTATGCATATGTTCGATGTTCATTCAAATGCACTCACCCGATAACATCTCATAGGAGTCCTAGCCATGTTTCAGAGGGTAACCCAAGCTGACAATAATAAAATGCCCTTCAAGTTCAGTGTTGCTCATCAATTGCTGCTGAAGTTCAGTAAATCACAGATTGTCTTTGAAAAATATTGCCCCTAGTCGATCTGAGCATGCTCATTCTTCTGTCTATAACCATATGGCTTTTGTGATTGCCAAGAACGACTTTGATGAACTTTGATGACTCATCATCTAATTCTTTCTTTGCCCCCAGCTGATCAAAATGTTGTTTGTTTTTCTTTTAAGGGTCCACTGTATTGCCCCCAGGTGGTCAACATTTCAAGGAGTGTCGGGAAATGTTGATGTCATTTTTATCAAGGATTTTGCAAACTCAATGGATGTTCTTGTTTGAAAATCTTTCTTGTTCTGGAATCAAATCTCATATTTCAACGATCATGTCTATTCAAGTCTAATTGTTGAAATGAAATCAAAGAGATGTCTGTTTTTGAAAGTATTTTCATAAATCAAGCTTTTTTGATCAAAAACCCAACACACATTATTCAATGCAGTCCTTTGATTGTCCTGTATTTTGAAAATAGAAACGACCCGTTGTAAGATTAAAATGACTTTTTTTCATGGTTTTTTGTGTCAGTTTTAATATTTGATCTTGGGTATATCTTTTGATGGTCTGCGATGAGGTGACCTTCTGTGAATTTCAAGGAAAACAACAGGCTCAAGTCAAAACTTGAGGATTCATCAAGAAAAATGGTTTTTTTCTTTTTTAGCAACAATTTTATCAGCATGCATAATGACCAGTAGCTTAATCCATGAAGCCACGACTCTTATGGAAAAACTCTTCAAGTTTCGAGATCGTCATTTATCGGTTCAGATTGCTTACTTGATCAAAAAGGGCTTTTTGAAGCACGTAATGCAGGCTATGGTTCATGGCTATGAAAGAAAGGAGTTTCACAGACTCAAAAGGTGTTTGGGGGTTCCAACGACCTAGGACCAACATTAACTATTCATCAATTATCTTTCTCTTGTTGTCATTGTAGAGAAAGTGACATATAACCTTGTTAATCTCAGATATCAGAATTCTCTTAACATAGGTCATAATGCAAATCCAACTTTTTCTTTGATGAATAACCAATCTAATTTTTTGAAGACATTAAAGGCTTTATCCTAGACACACCAAAAGATATGAAGCATCGATTTTTCTAGTGTTGACTTTTGGCATTTGCTGTCTTTTCTCAATTGAAAACTGTCTTGCCTTTCTCAAAATTGATAGGCATTCTCCTTCCATTTCTTTTTCTTTTTGCTTCTTTTTTTTTTGCATAGCCTTCCTCAAAGTTTTTCTTGGATGGCCCTCAATCTATGGCTTTTCTTCTTCTAGCCCTTTCTCAAACATTGGACTTTTGTTCTAAGCTTTTCTTTGATCCATTGATTTTATCAGTGTCTCCAAAACATCTCTCATTTGCCCCCAGTGTGGGGTGTGATCCTAGTCAGGGTTTCTTTTTGAAAGAAAATATTTTACCAGGCTCAAAATGGGACTGCAAGGGATAATATTTCAAGAAACGTGAAAGGATAACAAAGATGGCCTTTTCTCATTTCAAGCAAGGTCAGTTAAAACCGATAAATTTTGACCTCATCTAGTGTAATGATTTGGACTTGTAAGAGTCAATGATTCACGAGTCCATAGCTACCGAATCCACTACATGTCATTATGCATATTGTTAAAACTTAGCTATATGATGTGTGGTTCAGTTTCAGGAGGTATGAGTTCAAAATTGTTTGGTCACCTCATGTCATTTTCAAGCATCGAGTCATTTTTGTAATCAAAGTACTTTTGATCTTTAAGGATTGACTAGCCTTAATTTTGCATATTGGAGTTTGATCAAAATATTTTGTCAAAATAATCTTTGAAAAAAGTATCTCTTGATTTCAAAACAACAGAAAGACAAAGGAAAGACATGTTTCGTTCAAATATGAGATGTGACCCAAAACAAAAATGTAAAATGGCCAAAATCCATAACAAAGATGATTGACAATTTAACTCCGTCTTGGATCAGCTTCTCTGGCAATATCTGTGTTTCGCTGAGTCAATTTCAATCACTTGTCATTCTGAGGAAGTTCCGATGACAAAATGATCGATGACATCATCTTTCACCAATTGAGCTCAATTCTTGAAGCTCATGCGTCTGTTCAACTAAAATGGCCGATGACCCCACTATGACGACACATCTCTTGTCTGGATTGAACCACATAGAAAATGGTGGTTGCATGGGATTTATTGAAGTCAGGCAAAATTTTGAATCTGGCAGATGCTGGTCGACAAGCTCGAGGGGCAGAGGGATGCCAATCTTGGCAAAGGTACTTGAGTAGTTGATGCTATGGCAAGACCTGACTAGGCAAAATAATTGAGGTTTCTCAATTTAGAGTCATCTTCCGATTCAAACTCTCTTTACAGTTCTGGAATCCACGGCAGAATCTTCAATCTTCCTCCAATTCATTACTCGTTCAATGATTTCTTAACAAAAATCATGTGCTGCTGAACTGGAATTGAGCTCACAGTGGGGGTGATTTCAAAGAAGGCTAATGCACCAGGTTGTCATAAGTTGATGAATGAAAGCATTGCTGCCATTCATGACTGAAAAAGAGAGGTGCAGGTTTAATGGGACGTGGACACGCAGTGTTCCCACAAAAGAGTGTGCAGACATTCCTTTTTTATTTCTTAAAGCTCACCGCTTGCTCAAACAGATGTGCGTCTAGCCACTGCACCATTGATGATCTCCACTTTCTTTTGACAATGAGCCTCGCTCTGACCCCTTTCTTCATTTCCCATCTTTTTCAGTCCAGTGCAATAAACCTTGGGTAGGGGAACCTATTTTTCATCCCGGTACATGCATGATAAATGTATGACATGTAATCTAAATGATGAACTTGCCCTTCAAGGGGTGACATATGGTCATAACTCTTGCATGATGAAACAAGAATTTTTATTCTTGATCAAACTCTACAATAGAAATTTCTTGAGTAATGACCAATATATCCCCCGTAAGTCCTGAATTCAAGATACTTCAAGAAGGGTTTGCTCAAATGCAAAACAAATATTTACAGAGCATACATCCTAAAGGCAGTTCTATTCTTTTTACGTGAGACAAAGGGTAGGTTTGCTACTTGGTCTCTAAAAAGGGTCTTTTGTTGTCCCAGTGATTACCCTCGTAAAAGCAATATAGGGGCTCAGTAGGTAATGAGTTGGCACGTGTACCAATATTTACCAGTCTGAGCACTCAACAAAAAGTTGGGGTTTACACAAACTTAAACCTTGACTAAAAGTCGTAAGGTAAGCTGTTAGTCCCCCACCTAACCTAAGGCTTGTGTGTGCTTAAAAATTAAGACTTGTGATGCATGAAAGAATTCTATACAATGCATGAATAAAACATAAATAAAATAACACAAACAAAACTTGAACACATCAAAACACAAAGCTTAGTCCGATAAAGTTAAAAACAATACCTGTCCCCAGTGGAGTCGCCATTCTATCGAAAGTCAAAATCCGCGCGGCGATTCGACGTTGGCGATTTTTCATTGTCTTTGCTTGATTTAGGGTCTTGGGAGTCGCCACCTAGTATTTATTGAGGGTTACTAGGAAACCCGGATTTACTGGTCGTGGTCAGAGATTCGAGGGTAAGGGACTGGTTGTGGCTAGGAAAGGTATTAGCACCCCTAGCGCACCCTACCTGAGGTAAGCTGCTTTGCGGTTTGATGTGATTTGAAAATTTAAGATATTAATCAAATTCTTAAGGCTTTGATAAATCAGTTATTAAATCCCAGAATATATGTAGAAACTTGTTCTTACATTTTCATGGAAAATACAACTTGATTTTATTTGTCCTTGAGATATTTAACCATATTTAAATTAACAACTAAATTTTTTTTTGTCTTTTTTATTTTTATAATTCAATAGCATAAATAGAAATAAAAACACACACTTCCATCTCTTTTTATTATATTTTTCTCACACACCCACCTTTACATATTACAAAATAGCAAGAATTCAAAATTTACCCAAACAAGGCCTTAACTGTTTCAAAATTACAGAAAAGACATTACACAAATAAAAAATTACATAACAGCCCCTATAAATCCAGGAAACTGCTGGTAAGGCTTCTGGACAACCAAAAACACCGGCAGCGCATCTCCTCCACGCGCCGCCGTGAAATCCAGGGCATGGGGAGATCCGTAATGGCTTCCTTCCCTCTTCACCCTCTGGTCGACTGTGAGCAGCGCCGATACCCGCAAAACACCCAAAACGCAACAAACCAGTCTGTTTTAGTTTTGTTTTCAGACGATTTTAGTTCTCTCTTTTCCAGATCTGTTTTCGGTCTTCCTTCTCCCTCCCGGTTCATTTCCCTCTGCTGGTGGCAGATCCGGCCATTGGTTCACGGTCCAGATCTGCTACGTGGGGTTGAACCGATGAAGAAGAGTGGGGGATCGTCGGGTCTTCACGAACTGCCGGCTGGTCCAGGAGAATGGGTTGTTGAGGCCGAGTGAGGAGAGAGTTGGGTCTACTGGATCTTCGGATGGCGCTGCTGCGAAGACACCGCTGCTGGGAGGAGGAGATGAAGACAGTGAAGATGGGGGAAAACTGGAGAGGAGAGCTCCTGCGATTTCGTGCCTGTTGTGGCCAGGGGAGCTGGCGGCTGGAGGAAGGAATGGTGGGGGCGGTCTCTGTTTTTTACAGAGAGGAAGTGAGCGGTTGGCTGCTCTGGTTTTTGGAGAATGAGGGGGCTATCTGTGGCCGGCTGGGAGAAGGAAAATGAGGGAGCTTTTTCTGGTTTATTGGGAGAGGGAGAGGTGGTTGCTCGTGTGGAGGGATGAGGTTTTTTGGTTTGTTTTGGGGCTGAGGGGCCCTTTGTAGGAGAACCGGCTGATGGGGAGAAATGGCCGAGAGAGGGGAGAGGATGATGGCTATGAAATGGCCGGCGTAGAAGAAAATCAAACAGCTTGGGGGGCGGCCGGCGACTGCATAGACTATGGTTTTCTTTTTTTAGGTTTTTTTTTCTCCCCCGCGTAAAACCCCCCGGGTCCTTTTTTTTTTTCCATGTAAATTCCCCCTCCATTGTGTTCACTGTAGCTTAGTATTTATAGGGAAAGTTTTACTAGGTTTTTCAAACTGGTCCCTCTACTTTTCTTTTTCTTTTTGTTTCTCTTTTTTTTGTATTTTTTTTTAAAACGAGCAATATCAACGTCGACTCAAAAAATCAGTGATTGTAAAATTTACGCGTTAAATTTGAACGCGTTCAAAACCTTTGAAAAATTAAATTCTTTTGAGATGACGTTAAAAATGCGAGAAACGATGCAAATACATCAAAAATATATTTTTTGGGTTTTTCTTTGTTTTTTTTGCTATTTTTTATTTTTCTGAAAATTTATCAAAAATATGGGTCAAAAATTGGGTAGCAACACTACTTATAAAACATCATTAGGTATGTCACCTTATAGACTAGTCTATGGAAAACCTTGTCACTTGCCTGTGAAAATTGAACATAAAGCTTATTGGGCTATTAAAGCTTTCAATTCAAACCTCGATGATGCTAGCCAGCTGCAAAAATTGCAAATAAATGAGCTTGAGGAAATAAGAAATGATGCATATGATAATTCAAGAATTCATAAAGCAAGAATCAAAGAGTTTCATGACAAGAAAATATTGAGAAAAACATTCAATGTTGGTCAAAAAGTCTTGCTTTATAATTCTCGACTCCATCTATTTCCTGGAAAACTAAGATCAAGATGAAGCAGTCCTTTTATTGTGAAACATGTGTATCCATATGGGGCTTGTGATGTCGAGAATCCAAAAAATGGCAATGTTTTCAAAGTAAATGGGCATCGTTTGAAAGTTTATTTTGATAATTTTTCGATTGATAATGACTCTATTGAATTGAGTGATCCTGTATATAAAGATTGATTCTTTTTCTCACATTGTTTTGTGTAACTTTTGTTTTGCTAGTCTCTCTCTCAGCCCGGTCAAATGGCGAATAACGGTACTTCGTGACTTAAGTCGGTTCTTTCAATTTCCCAAATAACTGATATCTGTATATATTTGTACAATTCTCTGCTCTTTATCCCTTCTTTGAATATTTTCCTCAATTCTCATTTGAAAATGGACACCACACTTGAAAAGATTGAGGTTGTTAATGAATCATGGAATTCCAAAAGATATTTGCTGGCTAATTGAAGCAAAGGTTTGCTTATCAAGTGAGTCCTCCAATTGTTTCATTTCACACATGCCTAGAACAGGTGAAAGCACTTTTGCAAAGAAACGTTGTGCAAAACGACTGAAAGTCTGTCACAGATGTGCCAGATGGACTTGTAATGCGACGTGTCGTTCTTTAGGAATGGTATCTGTAAATCGTGAAGATAAAATACAATTCATTAAGGATGGCCTAAGTAAGGGGTCTTTAGATAATCTTCTGTTGACCCTTGAGACGCATCCTAGTGGAGATGTGCATTGTGCAATTCATGATTTATGGCCACAATTCCATAAAGAACATGCTCGACTTAGTCTTGGGAATCTGACTAAAAAGACCCTGTTTGCTAGTTTTAAAAAAAACTGGATGGGAAGCCTATCCCCGACCCATAGAGGGCGTTTAAGCCGTTCTTGGATGTAAAACCAAGGGAAGATATGAGCCACAATCACAACTACCTGTACATACACATGCTTTTTCAAAATAAATAATTAATAAAGAGAGAGAGAGAGAGAGAGAGTGCGTGTGAGACTACGCTGGTCTATATATAGGTGGTATGATTGCATTTTTAATTTCTCATCTATAAATTCTTCTCTTCCATCCCTTCATTTCTACTCAACCCATACATTCATCAAATATAGAAGTATGTAGAAATGACAGGTTCCTCAAGTAATCACATAAGAAGTATTTGTGTTTTCGGTGGATCCAATCCTGGGAAAGAAAAAGAGTTTTTAGAATCAGCAAATCATCTTGGTCAGGTACTAGCTGAGAGAAAGATTCATTTAGTGTATGGGGGAGGCAGCCTTGGGTTAATGGGAGGTATGTCAATAGCTGTATTTTTAGGAGGCAGTCAAGTTTTAGGGGTTGTCCCCAAAGCTTTAGCAAATGGGGACATCATTGGAAAAATAATTGGAGAGGAACTATAGGTCCCCACAATGTCTGACCGGTTGAATACCATGTTTAACCATGCTGATGCCTTCATTGCCTTATCAGGTGGTCTGGGCACATTGGAAGAGATCTTTCATATTTCATCTTGGGCCCAACTCCACATTCACCATAAACCTATAGGTTTGTTAAATGTTAATGGTTTTTATGATAAGTTGCTGTCTTTCCTTGATCAAGTTGTGGAACAGGAATTTCTAACATCTTCAGCACGACAAATCATAATCTCTGCTGCTACTGCTGAATAATTGATTGACCAACTACAATCTTTCATCCATGTCATTGATCCCTGCATGAGTCGCCTAAATTGGTCAACTAAGGAAAGCCGTAAAAAGCTTAGATTATATTTAAGCCTTCATTTGTGAAACATTGTGTCTTGTGGTTTTATTAATAGCATATTATTTTGTTTTATTACTTCTTATATTTGTTTAAGTGTGTTTCAGGTTTGTCATTGTTCGCTGTTTCAGGTGATGTCTTCTATACTCTATCTTTCTACCTTAGGACATTGAGGACAATGTCTCATTTTGGTTGGGGGGAGAGGGTAGTAGTTAAAAAAAAAACCAACTTGCTAACTGTTTTTGTTATTATTAAAACCATTTGACAAAATTGTTATTAGGATGGCAAAGTATGGAGTCAATTTTATTAACTCTTGAGACGCATCTTAGTAAGTATCCTTATTAGGATGGCAGAAGAAGGAGGAAATTTTATTGATTCTAGAGACGCATCTTAGTAAGTATCATTACCAAGGTCTATCATAATACTTCTTGAAATATTCAGGTTTACAAACTCTCGCATTGTTATCACTTGATTCTGCTCATATACTCATTTAACAAGTATTCTTAAACCATCATTTTCACACACACACTTTAACATATGATTGTGGGTTGCACATTGGATTATTACATTAATTATGTTCTTTTGTTGAAGGTAACAACTAAGGGAAAGGCATTGTATATAATTTGCAAAAACATTTTTTTGATAATATTGATGATAATAAAAACGTAGATAAGTTTGGTTTTGTAGCCTCCCTAACCTAAGCAATTAAGCCCGAAGGGGTGTTTTAACACCTAATACCCTAAAGTCAACTAACTTAGGAGCTATTAGCCCAAACTTTGTTACATGGGTTAAGGAGAAAAGCTTAAGGAAATCAAACATTGCACTATCTACGTATCAGTATCTGCAACCCGAGTTACTAAGCTCGTAGGGGTGTCTCAACACCTAATGCCCTAAGACCAACTGGTCTTGGAATCATTAGCCGAAAACTCGTTACATGGGTTAAAGATACATTGTGTTTTAAGTTGTATGTGCATATAAATAAATAAAAAGAAAAAAAAGAAAAAAATAATAATAATCCCAACCCAAGGAAGTTCACCTTAAACATTTGAACACAATATTGTTTTCTTCCAACAAAAGCCCCATCATCTATGTTTTCATATATTGAGCACATAAAAAGAAGGTTTATTAATATTTTGTTTAAGAAATATGAAGCAGGAATATAAATTTAATGAGAGTTTGTTTATCTGGATAGATTAATGAAAGTTGAATGATGAATACCTTGCTTTGTGGAACTTGCAAATTGTTTCTCTATTTTAACACTTTTGAATACTAGGGACTAGTAATAAGTTGGTTGGGGGGGGTGATTAGTACTTAAAAGTGCATGTTTATCAAGGTTTTATATCATCATTTTGCACTTGAAGTATCAATAACTCCTTAACTAAAACATGTTTTATAATAACAAGTTTAATACTATAAGATACATTAATTTATGGTAAATGCTCATCTTAAATGCAGGCCTATCACATAAATGAAAGGATTGATTGATGAGTTTAAGTATTGAAAGTGAAAGGATAAAAAGATGGCCAAACTTAGAAAAGAGATGTCGATGCAGTCCAAACCGGAACATTGCTCGGTAATTGGATCATATCTGGAGCTCTAGATCTCGGATTTAGGTCTATTTTATATGGATGGAAAGCTAAGACATAGGCCTACAAATTTCATTAGAAGCCTAAGATTTAAAAAGGCCGTTTTGAAGTCCAAATTGTAGGAACAACGAAGAAGTCTGAATCTGTCCTGCAGCCCAGACACTATTCAGTGTTCAGCCCATATCTTGAGTTCTAGAAGTCCAAATGACCTCATCTTTTTTTTTTTTGTTGGAAAGTTGAGACAATTTCCTAGAACCTTCCTAAGGATTCTATGCAAATTATGATGTTAGCAATGACGTCTTGTTCAGACAAGAAGATAAGGATTATCACAAAATCAAGATGTGGCCACCCACTCATCAATTAGTCAACAAATCAATAGTTTCAAATTTTGGCCTATAAAAGGAGGCATTTACCATGTATTGAGGCATCTTGGTTTCAGATCAAGATCATGCTCTTGCTTTCTCTCTTTGTATTGCTTATGTTTTGCTTTCATTAATATCAAGTTTATGCACTTTATTTCCTTTCCTTTATTTTAGCACAAAAGATACTAACTATCTAGTTTTACACTATTAATGATATATCTCAATCTGACCATTGGATCAGGCTAAAATGTTATAAGCAATCTCCAGACTTGTTGTTTTATCTTAAGTTAAAATTTTATGTTAATCAAAGTTTGGGAAGGCTTTATGAGAATATTGAAAATTGGGTAAATTAAAGAAGATGATGACACACGAGCTATTAATAAGGGTGTTTTTGGTAATTTTATCAAAACAAATATTCTCCTCTCCTTCTTTAAAGACATCCCACGTCTTGTACAAAAGGAAAATAGGAGGGAGACCATTTATTTTCTCCCATTTTCTTCATCTTCTCTCCATTTCTTCAAGCTAAATAAAAAACAAGTTTTCTTGGAAGGATTATATCTAAGAAAACAAATTAAGTGACTAAACTTAAAGAGTTAGAGAGCTTGAAAAAAAATAAAGAGAAGAAGTTGGAAATTGGAAGAGGAGGACATCATTTTTATAGATTTTTGCAAGAATTAACTTAAATAAGTTAAAGTAGCAAAGATAAAGAACATACCGTTAAGGAATTTTGTTTTTCTCTCTTGTTCTTAGATGAGGAGAAGAAAACCTCCAAGTTTAAAATTTTAGGGTTCATGTAAATATTTTGGAAAATGTTTTTAAGTTTGGTTTGAGAAATATTGAATGAGAATATGATGTTTAGCATAAAAAGTATGTTTTGAACCTAAAGATAATTGTAATGGGTTTAATGATGATGGAAGTGTTTGAGAATTGCCTATGTTGTGTTTAAGTCATGTTTGATGTGTTGATAAGTGATGGATACAATTAAATTCTATAACATGTATGCTCTTGAAGTGATGCATAGCAATATAATCAAGAATGAATGCTAAAGCCATAAAGGCAATCAAATAAATCAAACAAGCACAACAAATGAGATAACAATAAAAAGACAAACAACAAAGCTTAGTCCTAATTTTTCCTAGCAGAGTCGCAATTCTGTTACACCCAGACATCGCGATGACTGGTTAAAAATCTAAATTTCAATTGAAAAAAACAGATATCTGGCATCTTGTTTTTTGGAGGGAAAATGCCAAGTTCAAGAAGTTGCCACCTAGTATTATGGTCACTATAAACCCTAACTGATCAACATATATTATATGGTATGGGACTGGTTGTGTGAAAGAGAAGATATTATCACCCCTTTAGCGTCCTACATAAGGCAGACTGCATTGCTGATTTTGTCTTAAATTGCTAAGAGTTTGTATTTGTTTCATTTTTAAGGTCATCCTATAATATTCTCGACTCTAGTGTCGATGAATATTCACCTATGAATATTTTCAACTCTGACGTTGGTAAATATTGTACAATCTACAAAGTACAATATTCCTAACTCTAGCACCAATGAATAAATCCATAAAATTTAAACTTAAATGAAGAAGAAACATTTTTTTTATTATTTTTTGGGTTGGATCTAGCCCAACCATACGAACTGGGCTAGATCTAGCTAAGCCCAATCTGGTTACTAGCCCAAACCAGTAACCGGTTCTGCCACAATTGCATGCGTGGATAGTTCACGCGTGCATACAATAATATCAATGTAATTAAATTGTCAAAACAAAGAAAGAAGAGGAACTTACCTGGTCGCTACAAAGTCAAGGATGATGGCGATCAGGATGTGAGTTTGCTGGCTGAAAGGAAACTCTCTCCTATGCTTGTTCTTGTCTTTTGCTACCCCTTGTTCCCCTTTGCATTTTTGTCTGTGTTCATCCCTTTTGTTTGTCTTATGGTTCCTTCTCCTTTGTTCATTCTCGTCCCCTTCCTTAAGTTTTTTTTACTTGTTGTCCTTCGCGTCCCTGTCTTTACTGATAAGAGAATGTTGTTGTAGCTATATGTAACGGTCCGACAGAATGACTCGATTAATGTAACAAAATTCCAACATATCCTCTTTATTTGAGGGTAATTTTTTTTTTTTCCAAAAAATTCGGCAGAGTTTCGTTTGCATTTAGGACATCTCAAGTTATCGACTACTATCATTTACTCAATCAATCCACCATCTCAAGGTCCCATAATTCCAGACCTTATATCAAACCTCATAATTCCTCACAATATATACATTATACGAGTAAGATAAATATGAACATGGTCCAAACATCATATCATAAAATTTAAAAGAAAAGAAATACTAACATGCAAGGAAAATAATTACATCATAATAAGTGTCCCTAAATGTTTCAAAGGGTTAATTACAAGATAACTAAAATACTAAATGCTAAGCTGAACTTTTATAATTACATCAAGGTTTACACAAAAATATACTACATATCACGTAAATTCCCTTTTGCTTAAGTTAAATATTTACATAAGCATCATAAAGTAGAGTCCTAAACTAATGATCTTCTTGGATGTTTGATGGACCTGTACATGAATAAACATACCATTATGTTGATAAAGAATATATGTATGCTCATGTAATGAATACGAATGAAGTATTAACTTTCCATCGAATCCATGAGAATTTCTAACAAGAAGCTTATATTTTACTTGTAAATCTTTTAAACCCAATTAACACTCATTTGTATATTCTTAGATAAATAATCTTATTTACTTGCATACACTGGTGACTTTGCCATTAGCCGAAGCTAATCTTATAATTCACATCCCGGCAATCCAATCACGGATGCCATTAGTCGAAGCTAATCTTGTAATTCACATCCCGACAATCCAATCACGGATGCCATTAGCCGAAGCTAATCTTGTAATTCACGCTAAATTTTATTTATATTGAACACGACATTTATTGTAATTGCATGCACCAGACAAATTTTAAATTATATAAGTGCAAATAGGAGGAAAAATCATGCACCTGCTTCGCTTATCTCGCGACCTCCCCTAACAGAAGATCCAATCATGGTTGCTCCTCCTGGATCACAAGGAAGTTTTCTTTTTGTTATAATTCCTTCAAGCCGATATTATAGAGAATTCATATTCATCCATCACTCATATGTTACTTTCTATGCATGTTCATTTCCTCATAATAACATACATACATATTTCATATATATTTTTAGAGTTAGTATCTCAATGTGTAGGCGTTCATATGACTCAATTCTTTTATATTCTTATTTATAATATTCATGTGAAAGTCTATTGTTACTGTCCAATTTCCAACTGTCATTGTCTAGTTTTGAACTGTCACTGTCCAATTTCCAACTATCACTGTCTAGTTTTGAACTGTCACTGTCTAGTTCCAACTGTCACTGTCCAGTTTCCAACTGTCACTGTCCAGTTTCCAATTGTCATTGTCTAACTTTGAACTATCACTGTACAATTTTCAATTGTCATTGTCTAGTTTTGAACTGTCACTGTCCAGTTTTGAACTGTCACTGTCCAATTTCCAATTGTCACTGTCTAATTTTGAACTGTCACTGTCCAACACTCATCAGGTTTTTAACTATATCTAAGGTTCTAAAACTCCATTTTAAGTGAGATTTATCTAGTTAGAAAGCTAAGACACGAGGCTACCAGTTCTCTAAGGAAGGAGAACCCAGTTCTGCCTCTAAGATGGTCAAAATTGCTCATCAACAAATCAGTCCTGCTACCCTACATAATCAGTCACGACTCAGTTTTTGGTTGGTAACCCATAACTAGAGTTCTACATCTCCAAATTGAGTAAGACCAGTTTCCTTGGTTAGCTAACATTCAAATCTATAATTTTTATGAGGAATCCAATCCTAATTCCCTCATCCCTCTATTCAAAATCTCACCGAAAGTCAGGAGACAAGTCTGTCCAGAGTTGTCTCCCCCTACCCTTCACACAATACTTTCATAAACTACATATCATACATATAAATTAACTTAATCTCAACAATAAATACCTTTTCCCCAATTTATGTCTAAGAACCCTAACTTATGATTCAATATCAAAGCATCATTCCGTTATCGAAAAGAAAAATATATATATATTCTTAAATCATGTTTAGAATACCTTACCCGGTACAAATTAAGATCTTGATCTTCAACCAATTGAAGATTTTCAACTCCCTCATTTCTTTTTTTCTTGTTCAATTTCTTGGTAATCCCTTACTCTCAAGTGTCTATCCCATCAATAAGCTCTAAATCTTGGATGGGTTCTCAAAATGTTAGTGTTTCTCTCTTGATTTCTCAAGAATGGGTATAAAACTCCATATTCTCTCTCCTTATTGTTCCTCCCGATTTTTGTTTTTGGGTGAGCAGAGAGTGTTTATACTCTATATTTTCACTTATTTGCATTTAGGCCCCCTTTTCCCTTAAGTGTATTATTATTATTATTATTATTATTATTATTATTATTATTATTATTATTATTATTATTATTATTTTCTCCAATTAAATCCAACCCTCAATAGTACCGGGTTCATTATAATATCTCGAATTATTTTACCCGAAAATTAATATTCAAAAATTTCTGAATTCCTATATATATTTTTTTTATTGGGGTTTACACTATAGCTGGTGCTTGCTCACAGTGCATAGAAGAACTGTGATTCTTGGTGATGGTTGTGTGCTGGTGTAGGACTCAAAGAAAAGTTGTCTCTTTAGAATGTGAAGCAAAGCTCCTGACGCTATTGTGGCTTATGGTTTGGCTAGTCTGAAAAGAAGTTACTAGACCATGGGGGAGAATCTGGTTGTGATGGGGAGAAGCCAAAAGAGGGAAGGAGATGATGAGGCTTTGGCTTTTTGAATGTTATCAGGCGGGGCTGAGAGAGAGGTGGGCTGAGATTGAGGTTATGGGGGTTCTTATGAAACCCAAGAATAAAGTATACAAAAAAAGGGAGTTTATAATAATTTAAATTTTGTTATAATACAAATAATGTAACTGCAAAAAAAAAATGGCTTAATTAAGAAAAAGGGAGGAAGATGGAGCCAAAATGGAATTAAGAAGAAATGGGACTATAAATACCCATCCCTTCTCTCACTAATGGTGGGCTGATTACATCAAGAAGAGGGGGAGAATTTTAGATTTTTCCTTCATCAAATCTAAGAGTAAACACTTAACTTAGTATACCCACACAAGCTTTGGAATGATTAAGTGGAGGAAACACATTTGGGTGGAGAATTAACAAGAAGAAAATTGAAGAATCGGTGAATAAAAGAGGGGGAAGAGTGGCCGACTATATGCAAGAAGAAGAAGGCTAAGATTCTTTTAAAGTGTGTGAAGTGAAGTTTAGATTTCATCCAAGTAAGGAGTTCTAATTCCAATTTCTATGAAATTAACTTCAATTTGATTAGAAGTTCATAATTTTCTTGAATTGGGAATTAAGGTCCTTGAACATAAAATTTTGGGAAAATGCAGAAATAATTGAAATTAAGTGGACTAGAAATAATTGAAAATGCTTTATAGCCTTTTCTTCCTTTCCTTTCAAGTGCGCCTTAGAGCCCTCGACCACCTTAGGTAGTGTGTTTTTTTAACCCTATCTCCTTTTGAGTGTGGCTTAGAGATCTCAATCATCTTGGGTAGTGTGTTTTCTAACCCTACCTCCTTTCGAGTTTGTCATCGAGCCTTTTTTAAAAAACCTTTTAGTCTTTCCTCTGAGTGTGCTTTCTAGCCCTCACTTCAAATACTTCCATAAGAATTCATCATTTCTCAATATGATGAGTCCATCATCTTTCATTCTTCTTTTTCTTCTTTACAACACTTATTATCTAACATGTTTTACGAGACTTTCTATCGTAAGCATTGTAAAGAGGAAGCCAACTGTCATAACCTAATTCTTGGTTATTCCCCAAAAATCAATTTCTTTCAAAATAAAAATCAAAAAATAAAATAAAGGTTGGAAATGTGGAGAAAGCAGATCAAGGAGGGCTACAAAAATAAAAAATAAAATCAAGCTGCAATTTTTTGAGGAAATTCAAGGCCTAATTGTACCCCATTATGCCCCAAAATGGAGAAAAATGCAAATTCAAGGTTAAATTAAATGATTATTGGATGAATTTACATAAAAATTAAGTCCAATGACATAATTAAATTTTTAATAGGCCAATTTCATTTAATCACAGGCCAAATTAAATTTTAGTTATGTTTAAAAAATAATTTGGGTCTAATTAAAGGATTTAGTTAAGTGCAAGGACTTAATTATACTTTAAATGGGTGAAATTAATTTTATCTAGGGCTTAAGTGGTGAAAACTTAAGTTTGGGAGCTTAATTTGGGCTTAATTGAGAAGATTGGAATTTTAAGAGATCAAATTTAATTTTTTCCAAGTTAATTGATTGAGATTAGGGGTCAAATTGCAAGAAAATTGAAGTTTTGGGGTCAATTAGGGGTTAAATTGACAAAATTCACAGCCAAGGACCAATCTGCAAAAGGCACCAAACTATAAGGGCTTGATTGACAAAAACCGGGGGAAAAATTGAATGTTTAATGGTCAATTAGGGGTTAAATTGACAAAATTTGCAGCCAATGACCAATCTGCAAAAGGTGCCAAACTATAGGGGCTTAATTGACAAAAAGCAGGGGCAAATTGAAGAAATTGAAAGTTTAATTATCAATTAGAGGTTAAATTGACAAATTCCGAGAAAAGGCGCGTAACTTCGGGGTTCCAATTGAATTTCAGCAGGGGCTTAATTGCATTAAATCAAAAGTTTAGGGTCAATATTAGGGGTTCAATTGAAAGAAATTGAAAGATGGAGGACTAAATTGAAATTTAGTAAAAATCCCTAATTCAGTCCACAATGGCGCTGTTTCGCATAAAAAAAGAAGGACTAGACGACACGTCGTCTGGTTATTGTTCGTTGTCTTACTCGTTTTACCCTAAAGAAACAACGTGGGAGCCTACTTTGCAGTGGATTTAATGGTTGATTTCTTCATCAAATTGAACAAAACTTGCACGAAAAGGATCCCCTGCAGTTTCTCTAAAACACCATGTAAACAGTTCAAGATGAATGACAACACAGTGACAGCATAAAGAGGTCAACTCAGGCAGCCTTTTCCTGCAGATTTGACAACTTAGGGAGGCTACTTTGAACCAACGGCTGGGATCCTTCTGAACCAAATCAAGGGTTGAAATTTTACCCCGATGTAGATGAGATCACCCTTTTCCATCGCCTATAAATGGAGACTCCATTGATGACCTGAGGGGGAAGAAAATGGAACGTAAAGTTGGCCAACAACCAACCTTCCCTACTCAATTTTCCTGCAACCGACCCTTTTCTCTTTTTTCTCTCTCCGTCGTGGCCTTCAGCCACCACCACCATCATCATATGTCTTCTCAACATCATCCCCACCTCAAGTAGCCATCAAACCATCACACGTGGTGATTGCACCACTTCTCTCTCTCCTTTGTAAAAATCTTCTTCTTTGCCACCGTGACCCCGACAGCAGCAACAACCACTTTGCCCAGAAGCTTTTATCATTCCCAAAGGCAACCAGGACAATAGCTCTCTCCTTAGCCATTCCAACAATTCCAACTGCGAGCTTCCCTTCTCCTTTGCAGGATTCTATTCCTTCTTCTTCCAGTTATGACCAGAGCAAGCCGCTAGCCTCACCACCTCCAGTCGCACCATATGCCATCAGTCAGGCCGCCAGCTCCCTCAACGCCAGGTAAGCCTCCCTCCTCTCTTCTTCTTCTTCCTCCCTATTATTGCTGCATAAGAATAGGGCAACGTGAATTATAATTCACGTTGCACTATCTCGTGCAACTTAGTCACTAGGTTGTGCCGTGACTAAGTTGCTTTGGGCTGGACCTGTCTTAGCCCAGCCCGTCCCAAAAATACAGGAAAAAGAATATGTTGGGCCGAGTCTGGCCTAACCATATTGGGTTGATAACCAACCCACTTGTTTCTGGGCCTGTGTTGGGCCCATCCCACATGCTTTGATAATATTTAATTACTTAATATATAAATAAAAAAATAAACAAAAACAAAAATTTTCCAATAAAAAATTTCAAAAAAATTGTGATTTTCTCAAAAAAATTCCTACCAATTTTGTTCAATAATGGATTATATATTTACAACTGTAAGATACAAATCTGGAATTAAATTACCTGGTTTTTTATGAAATATTTTCAAAAAAAAATTATTTTCATGCATACAGCCAAATCCTAAAAATTTTCAAAACATTTTTTCATAAAAAAAAAGAGAGAGAGAGAAAAGAAAGAAAGAAAAAAAAGAAGAAATTGCATCTTTCTCATGTTTTGAACATCAAAAAACTAGATATCGTAACCAGTTTATGATCATCCATTAAGGTTTGGCCAAAATATCTAAAAACCTTTTTCAATTGTTTTAGGGTCCAAATGTAGACTTTAATATCTATAGGGTGTAAAATTACACAATAAAGTACACCCTCATGTATTAAAGATACAAGGTGTAAATAAATGTGATGATAAATTGAAGACTTTAGAATGGTTATGATTTAACTCAATAAGGTTGTCGCACCCTCGCGGCGGAGCGCGGCGTCGTGGCGACTTTCGATTGATTTCAGGGTCTTTTGTATTTTTGTGAAGGAGTCGCCACCTAGTATTTTGGTCACTAGGAACCCTAACTGGTCTTTCAGAGATTCTAAAGCAAGGGACTGGTTGCGTAAAGGGAAGGTATTAGCACCCCTAGTACGCCCTACCTAAGGTAAGCTGCTTGATGTTTGGTTTGCTCTATAATTGCTATGGTGTTGGTGTTTTTCTAATCCCATCAATTTTCCTAGGTTTGATTCAAATAAAATTTATTTGGACAGAAATCCAAGGAGATTCCATGTGCTTTGAAAGCTCATTTTTCCCTTTAGTATTTCAAGAGTTTGCGACTCGTAAATCGCAAGGAAATGAGAAAAAAAATTTAGAAATCTAGGGCACTACAAAAAAAAACCTATATTTTTTTATATTTTATACTCTCACGGCTCGTAAACCGTGGAGTAAGAAAATTTTTGAAATGTTTTCGATTATAATCAAGGCTTCTTTCACGAATATGTGCAGATTTATTACTCCCAATAATATTTTGGATATTCGTCCCTTAAGGATTTCTTTATCCAAACATTAGCGGTGAATAATAGATTAATTCCCCCCCAAAATAGGATTTTTATATTTTTTTGAAATATTGGCCAATACCCTTTGGAGTTTTACAAACATGTTGTAAAATCCAGAAATGCAAGAAAATAATTTT
Organism: Populus alba; assembly: GCF_005239225.2. Classification (NCBI taxonomy): domain Eukaryota; kingdom Viridiplantae; phylum Streptophyta; class Magnoliopsida; order Malpighiales; family Salicaceae; genus Populus; species Populus alba. The sequence goes on along the minus strand of NC_133286.1, from coordinate 17,514,572 downwards.
TACAGAACAGGAACTGACAGTAATGTGGTTGGTCAAAAAGGATCTCCAGGTCTAACTCAAAAACTGACGAATGCCGAGAATCCTGATATGACTGAGAGTTTGAACTAAGAACAATGATCCCTAGGACCTATTAAAGGTGTACGTCAAAATTTTTTTAGCGAACATGAGCTAAACTCCTATACTCTGTTCAAGAGAGGTATATAACCTCTCCAGCACGTGGGGGTCCGAAATTGGGTAACAACAGATGCCCCCTCTTTACAATGCTTACGAAGCAAAACTTGTCAAATGCTTTGCGTAGTAAGTTTTGAAAAGATAAATTGCCTGATCAAGCTAAAACTCAGTGCTTTTCTTAAACAATGTTCTCCCTATGAGGTGATCTGCCTATCTTAAAATTTCTAGAAAACACTCCATGCTTTTGCTAAGAAATGATCTCAATAATGGGTGATCTGCCCATCTTAAAATTCTTAGAAAACTCCGTGCTTTTCTAAAAAAAATGGTCTCAATATTGGGTGACCGGCCTATCTTAAAATTCGTAGAAAACTCCACGCTTTTCTAAGAAACGGTTTCAATATCAGGTAACCAGCCCCTTTTAAAATTCTTAGAAAACTCCACGCTTTTCTAAGAAATGGTCTAAAAACGAGTGACCGGCCCATCTTAAAATTCTTAGAAAACTCCACGCTTTTCTAAGATTCAATATCAGGTCATCGGCCCTCTTAAAAAAAATCTTAGAAAACTCCACGCTTTCTAAAAATGGTCTCAAAATAGGGTGACCGACCCATCTTAAAATTCTTAGAAAACTCCACGCTTTTCTAAGAGATGGTCTCAATATCAGGTGACCGGCCCATCTTAAAATTCTTAGAAAACTCCACGCTTTTCTAAGAGATGGTCTCAATATCAGGTGACCGGCCCATCTTAAAATTCTTAGAAAACTCCACGCTTTTCTAAGAAACAGTTTCAATATCAGGTAACCGGCCCCTTTTAAAATTCTTAGAAAACTCCACGCTTTTCTAAGAACGATCTCAAAAACGAGTGACCAGCCCATCTGAAAATTCTTAGAAAACTCCACGCTTTTCTAAGAAACGGTTTCAATATCAGGTGACCGGCCCCTCTTAAAATTCTTAGAAAACTCCACGCTTTTCTAAGAAACGGTCTCAAAATAGGGTGACCGGCCCATCTTAAAATTCTTAGAAAACTCCACGCTTTTCTAAGAAACGGTTTCAATATCAGGTAACCGGCCCCTTTTAAAATTCTTAGAAAACTCCACGCTTTTCTAAGAAACGGTCTCAAAAACGAGTGACCGGCCCATCTGAAAATTCTTTAGAAAACTCCACGCTTTTCTAAGAAACGGTTTCAATGTCAGGTGACCGGCCCCTCTAAAAATTCTTAGAAAACTCCACGCTTTTCTAAGAAACGGTCTCAATATCGGGTGACCTGCCCATCTTAAAATTCTTAGAAAACTCCACGCTTTTCTAAGAAACAGCCTCAATATCAAGTGACCGGCCCATCTTAAAATTCTTAGAAAAATCCACGCTTTTCTAAGAAACGGTTTCAATATCAGGTAACCGGCCCCTTTTAAAATTCTTTTAGAAAACTCCACGCTTTTCTAAGAAATGGTCTCAAAAATCGAGTGACCAGCCCCTCTCAAACTTCAAAAGAAAACATCTTACCTCGAGGAAGTGAAATAGTGCTGGTTCATAATTCATATTCTTTTTGTAGCTCCGTTGATTTGAGATTCTATCTCTTAGTGATTTCCAAAACTTGGAACTAATTTGGGCTTTCGTCCCACCTTTCCTGCCAGGTTAGTGTTATGACAATATAGCATGCATGTTTTTTGTTACCTATCTTGGAAACATAGGTCCCCCTTTCGTTGTAAACTTCTTCGAGCTCTTGTTTCCATTTGTTTGTCCAACCTTTTCTCATGAACCAAAATATGCTTCATACCCTCTCTGGTTCCTTATGGGGCCCTTTCTTGCTCCATTGAGTATTGTACTTTATTATTATTTTTAAAAGGAAAATTCAAAAGTTTTGGTTTTGTTCATGAAAACAGCAACCTTTAATGCAATTAGCAATGCTCGTAAAAAATTCAGAAGTTTTTATGATGATAACCTTTTTGGGCTTTGGTTCACTATGGACCTCTATGTGCATTTTTCTTGCCCCCAGTGTGGTGTACAATACTTGTTAGGTTTAAAATTTGTTTGGTTCTCTCCAATTGATGGAGTCATTTCCTTAGTTATGCGTAAGAAAAGAGTTTATTTAAGTAAAAATATTTCAAATGCTATGAGATCATGCGCTTATGAAGAAAAAAGTTCTTTTCAGAGAGAATTCATGGCCAAACTTTATTTTATTGATTGGGAAATTACGAAATATATCAAGCGTAATATTTCCTTACAGAGTCAGAATTCACGGGCCTAATTAGATCTTCTCCATCCATTCTAGACAATAACAAAGCTCCTCCTGAGAATGCTTTCTTCACCACGTAAGGCCCCTCATAGTTAGGCGCCCATTTACTCTGATCTTCTCCGGGTAACGACAATATTTTCTTCAGTACAAGATCTCCTTCATGGAATCCTCGAGGTCGAACCTTCTTGTCATATGATTTAGCCATCCTTCTTTGGTAGAGTTGATGATGACAGATTGCGGCTATCCTCTTTTCACTGATCAGATTCAGCTGTTCATATCTAACTTTTGCCCATTCTACCTCTTCCAGCTTAGAGTCTAACAACACTCTCAATGATGGGATTTCCACTTCTAAAGGCATCACCGCCTCCATTCCGTATACCAACATGTATGGGGTGGCTCCTGTTGAGGTTCGAACTGCGGTGCGATATGCATGAAGGGCAAATGGCAACATCTCATGCCAATCCTTATAGGCGACTACCATCTTCTGAATAATCTTTTTGACATTCTTGTTAGCAGCTTCTACCGCACCATTCATCTTTGGTCTATATGGCGAAGAATTGGAATGCTTGATTTTCCATTTAGTGCAGAGCTCTATTATCATCTTGCCGTTGAAATTCTGGGCATTATCAGTTATAATCTTTTCTGGTGGACCATACCGACATATCAAATCTCTCTCAATAAATTTCTTCACCACTTTTTGTGTCACATGAGCAAATGACCCGGCTTCTACCCGTTTTGTGAAGTAGTCAATAGCCACGAGAATAAACCTATGACCATTGCTGGCTTTTGGGTTTACAGGTCCAATCACATCAATTCCCCACATCGCGAAGGGCCACGGAGATGTCAAGTTAAACAGAGGAGCTGGAGGGGCATTGATTTTGTCACTGTATACTTGGCACTTATGACATTTTCGGACATAGTCGATGCAATCTTTCTCTAATGTCATCCAGAAGTACCCGACTCTTTGTATCTTCCTAGCCATCACATGTCCACTAGCATGGGTTGAGCAAATCCCTTCATGGACTTCCCGTAAAGTGCTTTTTGCCTCGAATTCATCCAAACATCTCAACAAAGTCCCGTCAGATGATTTCTTATACAAAATCTCCCCATCAAGATAAAAATCCATTGCCAACCTCCTCAAGGTCTTCTTGTCAATTTTGGATGCCCCCATGGGATATGCCTGGTTTTGGATGAAATTCTTGATATCATAGTACCAAGGGTTTCCATCCACTTCTCTTTCGACTGAGCAGCAATGAGCTGGGTTATTTTTGATATTGATGTGTACCGGTTGTACCTTGTGCCCAAAATCTATCTTGGCCATAGATGCTAGTGTGGCCAAAGCATCTGCAAACTGGTTTCCTTCCCTTCCCAGATGGGTGAACTCTATTTCCTCAAATTCTCTAGCCAGCTTAGACAGGTATTCTTGGTAAGGCCTTAACTTCTCTTCTTTGGTTTGCCATTCTCCTTTTACTTGGCAAATGATCAGCATTGAGTCTCCATACACATCTATCTTTTTTATGTTCATCTCTAATGCAGCCTCTAAACCAAGAATGCAAGCTTCATACTCAGCCGTGTTGTTGGTGCACCCGAACTGCAGCTTAATTGAAACCGGATACTGCTTCTTATCAGGAGAGATTATCACTGCACCTGCTCTGTTACCACATACATTTACAGCACCATCAAAATACATAACCCACCAATCTGATTTCTCTTCCTCAATTGCAAGCACATCTTCATCGGGAAGGTCAAAGTTTAACGACTCATAATCTTCCATAGCATGGTCAGCCAGGTGATCGGCAATAACACTCCCTTTCACGGCTTTCCTTGTCATATATATTATGTCATACTCAGCCAAAAGAACTTGCCATCTTGCAATTCGGCTAGATAGATAAGGCTTTTCACAAATGTACCTCAACGGGTCTAATTTGGAAATTAACCATGTAGTGTGATACAACATATACTGACGTAATCTTTTTGTAGCTCATGTTAGTGCACAACACAGCTTCTCAATCACAGTATACCTAAACTCACATTCCGTGAACTTCTTGCTTAGGTAATAAATGGCCCTTTCCTTCCTTCCGATTTCATCATGTTGCCCAAGCACACATCCCATTGCTGTTTCGGTTACTGTTAGGTACAATATCAATGGCCTTTCTGGTATAGGAGGAACAAGCAGAGGTGGATTTAACAAGTACTGCTTGATTTTCTCAAAAGCCTCATCACACTCTTCATTCCATATTCCAGGGTTCTTCTTCCTTAACAAACGAAAGATCGGGTCACAAGTCGTGGTTAATTGGGATATAAACCGAGAGATGTAATTCAACCTTCCTAAGAAACCTCTCACCTCCTTCTCAGTCTTGGGGGGTGACATAGATTGAATAGCCTTTACTTTTTCAGGGTCCACTTCTATCCCTTTGTCACTCACCACAAATCCCAACAACTTACCGGATTTCACCCCGAATGAACACTTTGCTGGGTTAAGCCTTAACTTATATTTCCTTAGCCTTTCAAATAATTTCTTCAATATTTGGACATGATTCTCTCCCTCTTTAGATTTAGCAATCATGTCATCCACATATACTTCAATCTCTTTGTGCATCATGTCGTGAAACAAAGTCACCATAGCCCTTTGGTAAGTGGCCCCAGCATTCTTTAAACCAAATGGCATGACTTTGTAGCAAAAGGTTCCCCATGGTGTTACAAAAGTTGTCTTCTCCTTATCCTTTTGCGCCATTCTTATCTGATTGTAGCCTGAAAACCCATCCATGAAGGAATATGTGGAGCTGCGTGCTGCATTATCAACTAACATATCTATGTGTGGTAAAGGGAAATTATCTTTAGGGCTAGCCCGGTTTAAATCCCTAAAGTCCACGCAAACTCTGATTTTACCTTCCTTTTTGGGTACCACCACTATGTTTGACACCCATTGTGGATACTTCACTACTTCCAAAAAACCAGCGTTCCATTGTTTTTCAATTTCTGCCTTTACTTTGATTAAGATCTCCGGATGAGTTCTCCTTAACTTCTGCTTAATCGGCTTGCATCCTTCCATCAGTGGTATCCTATGTACTACAATGTCCGTATCCAAACCAGGCATATCCTCGTAGGACCAGGCAAAGACATCTACATAATCTTGGAGCAGTGTAATCAATTCTTCCTTTGCTTCAGGGGTGATCAAAGTCCCTATTTTCAGCTCTCGCTTGATTTCTTCATTGCCTACATTTATGGTTTCAAGTTCCTCTTTAGCGGGCCTCCAAGCCTGTTCGTGTTGTTCTATTAATTTTGTGAATTCCCATATGTTTTTCTCCTCCCATTCCTCATCTTCTACAGCCACTATGTATTCTTTAAAGTTTGGCCATTCATTCTCAATGTAAAGTGCAGGTGTTGTTGTGGAGGATCCACTTTCAGGGTTCCTGAAAGCGGAAAGTGATGTGTAAATGGATAGTAAGACATCAAGATAAATTTTGAAAATGCATGATCTCATTAAAAGCAAAAGATTGGCTCAAAAACAAAATAAGATCCAATTGACATCTTGAGCCTCGATTGTCAATGAATAAAAACAAAACAAAGCAGAAAAAGGCAAACAACATGGATAAAATTAATCCAACGATCATTGTTGATTACATTTTAAAAACCAATGGAGCTTCTTGGGTCTCCCAATTTTGGAACTTCTCTCCTTCGGCTAGCTTTCGAACAAAAGTCTTGACGGTGACTTCTTCCAAAGTGTGGATGGTTAATTGTGGCAGCTCTTCATCCCTTCTTTCGGATTCAATTTTATCAGCAATGTTCTTGACTTGATTTTCCTCTAGAGTGTTTATGTTCATTGAAAAAAACTTCTGAAGGAGGTTTCCATGTCCCTTATCAGGTTGCATCACATATGCGGCCTTTGGAAATGAAATCCTGATTGGAGGGATGGCTAAGCTTTCTTCTTCAGGCTTCCTTCCTTCAATCCTAGCCATTCTCTTCTCCTTTCTTGCACCAGCAGCTCGCTTGTAATCCGCCTTTTTGGGCTTATATCCAAGCCCAAACCTCTGTTCTGCAGCTTTCAATTTGATTATATCCATCCATTCAAGCCTTCCTTGCTCAATGTCATATGGGAAAGGAATCTTGTTTTTCAAAAAGCTTTTAGCGGCCATTTTGGTGGCCTCCGAGATTTCTGGCTTCCTCACCACAGTGTTCTCGGGCACCCACTCGGTATTCACAACCTCAAATGCATGAAGGTTTCCATCCTTACAATCTTCTGCTTCAATGAATGGAACCGCCACATTTCTTACCATTGATATAGTCTCCTCAACCTTAACAGTAACCAGGACACCATTGGCAATGTACTTCAAACATTGATGTAGCGAGGAGGTGACAGCTCCCGCGGAATGTATCCATGGCCTTCCTAACAACATGCTATAGGAAGGGTGGATATCCATCACTTGAAGGGTTACTAAAAAGACTTGTGGACCCACAGCTAGTTCAACCTCAATTGACCCTATCACTTGCCTTGGTGAGCCATCGTACGCTCTCGTCGTCATCACACTGGGTTGCATGTGTGAGGGATCTACCGGCATTTCATCCAGCATATGCCTTGGTAACACATTAAGGGCCGAGCCGTTATCGATGAGAACCTTACCGATGAGACAATCTTTGCATCGGACCGTGACATACAAGGGCTTGTTATGTCCAGTTCCTTCAGCGTCGAGTTCATCTTCTGTGAAATATAAGTAATTGGCAGCATGGATCCTCCCTACTAGATGCTCCATAGTCTTTTGTTCAATATCTTGGGGTACGTAGGCCTCATTCAGTACTTTTTGCAAAGCATTACGATGCGGCTCGGAGCTGAGTATTAATGACATGATGGAGATCTTGGCAGGGGTCTTCTTCAACTGATCCACTATACAGTACTCACTATGCTTCATCAATTTCAAGAACTCATTTGTTTCTTCCTCAGTCACAGGTTTATTCACCTCAAACTCTTTATCGAGGTCCAACACCTCCTTGCCTTTAGCCTTTCTTTGTTTCTCTAGTTCTTCAGGTGTGAAACAACGACCACTCCTAGTTAGCCCACTTATCTCAGTTCGAAACAGCGGCAAATGAGTTTCAATATTCGAGGTATAACCATAATCTCCAAGCATCATCCCATAGTCTACTTTGTTTGCATATGAGGGCTTAGTTAATACCAATTTTGAGAGCCCATTAGCTGTTGATTGGACTCTACATTTCCCTTGATTCTCTATCATCTCGATCTCTTCATTATCTCTTGCAGCCTCAATCCTTAGCTCTCCTAAAGTCAACATTCTCGCAACCTTTTGATGAAACTCAATGCATTCATCAATGTGATGCCCTTTCTTTTTATGAAATGGGCAAAAATCATTTTCCCTCACGTAATGTTCAGATGGTTTCTCCAAATGTCCAGATTGTACCAACATCTCGTACAGCCTCGCCATGGTCACTTTTAGCACCTTCTCTTTGCTACCAACTTCCATAGTATTCACTCCACTACCACTTGTAGCATGTTTGGGTAGAGGGTTTGAATTCACATTAGGCGAATCTTCAAAAGTGACCCATCCGATTTTGATAAGCTGTGATACCCTCTTCTTAAAAGCTACACAGTTTTCGATGCTATGGCCCGTATTACCAGCATGGTATTCACAAAGTCAACTCGGGTTGTACCAGGTAGGGAAAGGTGGTTGCATAGGTGGTAGTGGTAGGGGAGCTATATGTCCAATACTTAGCAATTTGGCATATAACTCTTTTAGGGTCATTGGCAAAGGTGGCAATGGTTCTTCTGGTTGTCGGTTGTCTCTTCTTTGGTAAATGTTTTGGTTATTGGTCGGGAATTTTATTTGATGGGGTTGTTTTGGGATGGAGGGTTTGGAAAAGTTAATGCTGGTGATTTGGGAGGTAGGTGTTTTGGTAGTTTTGGTAGTTTTTTCTTTCCCTTGGTACCTGCCTTCTAAGTTATTCACCTCAATTTCCTTTTTCTTCCCAAAAAAACCCTTCTTCTCTATAGGTTCTGCAATTCTCCCACTTCGAATTCCTTGCTCAATCCTTTCAGCAATTCGCACAGCATCATAGAAATGCTGGGCTGAGCTACCCATAAGGTGTTCGTAATATGGGGCCCTAAAAGTATTGGCAAACAATGTCACCATCTCCGTCTCTATTAGTGGAGGTTGTACATTGATAGCTTGGTCTCGCCACCTTTGAGCATAAGCCCTCACCGACTCTTGATTTCCTTTTTCCATGGCAATCAAACTTGTCCTATCAGGAGCAATCTCAAGATTGAACTTGTATTGCTTTAAGAAAGCATCTGCCATGTCCGTCCATTTCCTTATCCTAGCATTGTCCAACCTCATATACCAGCTGAGGGCCGATCCTGTCAGGCTATCCTGGAAGAAGTAAATTAACAATTTATCATCATGGATAACTTCTGCCATCTTGTTATAGTAGGAACGAAGATGAGTCTTTGGACATTCCATTCCGGTATACTTAATAAACTCCGGCACTCTGAACTTCTTTGGAATTACGATGTTAGGCACCAAACATATTTCAGCGGCCCTAATTGGATCAAATAAATCATTTCCTTCAACTGCCCTTAGCCTTTCTTCTAGTGCAATCCACTTATCATACCCTTCATGATTAGAGAATTTGACGTCATGTGGATCCTCGTTTGTTAAATCCATTGTAACAGGGATTTGGATGGGCCGAGTGGGATTAGGATGCTGCTTATTTGGTGTATTTTCCCCCACGTTTATAGGTGTGACAGGAATTTGAGCAGCTGCTGGTGCTTCATTAGGTTGAGTAGACGTTCCCTCTCCATCTTTAGCTCTCAAAATTTTCTCTAACATACTGGTTAGGTGCGCCACATCATTCCGAACTCCTTCAAGCTCTCTTTGGTACTGAGCTTCCGGTTGTGACCTTTCTTCGTTTTCCATTCTTTTTCTTTGTCGAGTGTTGTGGATTTTAGAAGGGGGACCTATGTTTCTTAATCTGCAGATGCGTGCATAGATGTATGAGAAAAATGCATGATAGTTATAAGAATGCTTTGTTCATTAGGTATGGATGCAGCCTTCTTGTGAATGAATAATAGCCACCACATTATAAACATAGTTTCTTTTGCCACATTGCTTTGATAGGAGTTCTGCCTTTCGAGTCGTTTGCTTGAATCATGTTCACCAAGAGACGGATTTTGCATAAGAAGATGAGTCAACGCCCTTTTCATTAATTCTTGATAAATTCATTACATTTAGAAATAAAAAGAAATACAACATGTTAATCCCTTTCCTCCATAAACTCTTTAACCAAAGGTAAGAAGGCAAAGCCGCGGTTCTGAATCTTCCCTAGAAAGGCATCGGTTTCAGCTAGGCTTCAGCGATAGCGAATGATGTCTCCTCCCACGTTCCGCGCATTGATTCTAATAATTCGAGCATGTGCAGCAGCTTCGTCCATTTGCTCATCTGTCTTGGTCATTTTTTCTATGAGCAACATGTTGGTTCTATTCAAAGCAGTGTTGTTGGCGTCGATTTGATCCTTGTGTTTTTCCATTGTTACTAGCTTCTCGTCTAAATACTTCACCTTTTCACGTTCTTTGTCAAGTTTTATCCTCATAACTTTTATCTCATTCCTCTTAACCGCTAACTCTACTTCAACATCCTCGAAACCTCTCCTTTTATTTCTTCTTTTACAATCCCCGTAGAACGGCTTTCCAACTCCATATATTTCTTATTCAAATCCTCACACTTCCCAATCCTATCCATTAGTTCGAACTGCACTTGTGTAAATTTTTCTTGGTAATATTCTGCACTTCCTTGGCAATCGTTAAAGTCCATCTCCATTGCTTCAAGTTCAGAGCAATTTTGCATCCAATCCAAACTCATTTCGACTAGCTCCTTCTCACTTTCTTTCCTAGCAATCTTCTCCTCACCTAGCTTTAACTCAAGCTTTATTATTTTCGCATCTCTAGACTGTATTTGCTCATCTAGAAATGCTCTCCTTTTATCCTCTTCTAGCATCATTTCTTCCAACATTGCCTTGTCTTTTCTGCTTTTGCTCAACTCTATTCGAAGTTTTTCCACTTGCCTTCTCAACTCATCTTCATTGTTAACCCTTTTTCTCTTAATAGGCTCTTCTACAGCTTGAGGAGATTTGGCTCCTACACAAGGCACGGCTGAAGCAGCTAAGTCTCTCCATTTTGCATATCCTTCGCTTGCACTTGGATCTTTTAAACCTTCTATCTCAACCAAAACCAGATGCTTCCAATCTTGTTTAATGATCTCCAAAACCTCTTTTGCAATGGGATCTTTGAACAAACCAAAGAATTGAGCAATTCCCATAGTCCTGGGAACAAACTGCATGCCCCCAAGTTGCCTTACCACTAAGGCAGGAGCATAACTCACATAACCTGTAAGCCCTACTAATGGTACCCAACGTCTTTGTCCACAACTCATTAGGACCTTCACTGTTGTTACCCATGGGGCTCTCCACTTAAAATCACTATTAGGCAAACCTTCTAATTTGTCAACCCAACCTTGGTTGTCTAGATCTCCCCATTCTTCTTCTTCTACTAACTTCAGGGGTCTTTGGGTGAACCACCAAAAATTATTGAAGACAGGTTTTTTTGTTTCGATATGGCTAACCATCCAAATATACAACAATTGCGTGCAACATCTCATTGCTCCTTTTCCAGTCCTCCTGCAGTGGTTAAGTGTCAAAATCGTTTCAGCTAAAATAGCAGCCACTGGATTGATTTGTGTATTCTCATACTCTACATAAGCAGCAGCGGCCTCCAAACTCACTAAACCAGTCTGGCTTGGGAACAACACAAGGCCAAATATACCCAAAGCAATCAATCTCTCTTTTTCAAATCCTGACTTCTTTTCCAATTCAATTTCTAGCATCCTCCATTTCAACCCGGTACCATTTTTTTCCAAAAACTTTTCCAAGTTGGAGATTCTGAGCAATTTTGATAGTTCAGGGATGATCTTGTCAGATCTCAAAGGCAAATAAATCCGATACAGGTTGTTTGGAAACTCAGTCAACAATCCATATTCCTCAACCGTGGGACATAGGTCTATGCTTCCAAAAGAAAAACATCGGTAGTCTGGATCCCAAAAATGAACTAAAGCTCGCACAGCTGGGATTAAAACTTCTACCCTGGCAATTTCCACCAAACGTCCGTATTTCTTAAAAAATGCATCTTTATCTACATTCTGAAAATGAGTCGTTAACTTGTTCACCTCATTCATAATGCAATTCAAGTTCTTGATTGGTGACATCTTCTTAGCATCGCTTCTAAGGTAGTCTCCTTCAGTCAATTGTGATAATTCAGAATTTTTCCCATACTCTATGATGGAAGATTTAGTGATGATGGCCATTTCGTTCACAAGTCCTGCAATTCAAAATGCATTGGGGGTTAGACTTGTTTTAATGCAAAAGATATTATGGAGCATACACCCTAAGGATAGGTTCTAATTCCTTTATGTGAGACATAGGGTAGGTTTACTACTTGGTCTCTAAAAAGAGGGTCTCTTACTGTTCCAGTGATCACCCTCGTAAAGGCAATATGGGGGTCCAACAGATAGTGGGATGGCACGTGTACCAATTACAATCAGTCTAAACACTCAGCAAAGAGTTGGGGTTTACACAAACTTAAACCTTGACTCAAGTCATAAGGCAAGCTGCTAGTTCCCCACTTAACTTAAAGTTATATGTGTGTGCCCTCAAAAACATAATAATAATAATAATAAAGTGATGCATGACTGTACCATGTATGATAGAATGTAAAGATGCATGCTAAAGCTTTTAAACAAAGTATCATTCATATAAGAAAACAAAAACCAATAACACATAGCAATAAACAAACAAATTATCAAGCTTAGTCCTAAGTCCCAAGTGGAGTCGCCATCCTGTCGCACCCTCGCGGCGGAGCGCGGCGTCGTGGCGACTTTCGATTGATTTCAGGGTCTTTTGTATTTTTGTGAAGGAGACGCCACCTAGTATTTTGGTCACTAGGAACCCTAACTGGTCTTTCAGAGATTCCAAAGCAAGGGACTGGTTGCGTAAAGGGAAGGTATTAGCACCCCTAGTACGCCCTACCTAAGGTAAGCTGCTTGATGTTTGGTTTGCTCTATAATTGCTATGGTGTTGGTGTTTTTCTAATCCCATCAATTTTCCTAGGTTTGATTCAAATAAAATTTATTTGGATAGAAATCCAAGGAGATTCCATGTGCTTTGAAAGCTTATTTTTCCCTTTAGTATTTCAAGAGTTTGCGACTCGTAAATCGCAAGGAAATGAGAAACAAAACCTATATTTTTTTATATTTTATACTCTCACGGCTCGTAAACCGTGGAGTAAGAAAATTTTTGAAATGTTTTCGATTATAATCAAGGCTTCTTTCACGAATGTGTGCAGATTTATTACTCCCAATAATATTTTGGATATTCGTCCTTTAAGGATTTCTTTATCCAAACATTAGCGGTGAATAATAGATTAATTCCCCCCCCAAAATAGGATTTTTATATTTTTTTGAAATATTGGCCAATACCCTTTGGAGTTTTACAAACATGTTGTAAAATCCAGAAATGCAAGAAAATAATTTTTTTGTTGTGTTTACGAAATCCATGCGAAAACACCTTTGTTGAAACTTCAAATATTTTTTTTTATACATACATAAAAAAAGAATTCAAAACATGTTAGGGTATTGGCCGTATGCAACACACAAGAAAAACATTTTTTATATTTTTGTCGAAACGCAAACATCACAATTAGACGTAAACATCAAAATGGAAAAATAGCAAGCCATCATACATATTATAAGCATTACAAGAAGCTTGAAACAATTCGTAACAAAAACCCAATCAAAGCCAAATCAACTTAAATTTTTGTAATTGGAAAGGAATAAACCCGTATGTATGAGGGAGCCATGGTTTTAGAACTGAAATTTTGAAATCTAACCCCTATGTCCGTGCCTCACAAACCCCATTATTTCCTCACCTAAAAAACGAACTGCCTTATTCATTTCACCACGCCAACAGAGAGAAACAAAACAGAAACTGGGAAAGCATGCTTTATTCGTATATAGGAAAAAAACAAAACCATGACCGGCTAATCTCTCAAGAAGCAGGAAAAAAAACCGAACAGAGAAAGGAGCTGATGATGAAGAAACAACAGCCCCCTTCCCCGGTTCCTTAAATCTGAAACAGCTAAAGAAAGAAAAAAAAACGGAACACCAAAAGCCAGCCCTCTTAACATAGTCACTCATCAAAAACTCAAAGCCACGGCAGGAACAAAACAAGGCAAGTGTTCATTGTGTACATAGTAAAAAAAAAAAACCGAATGTGCAAAGCAAAGCAAAGAGAAAAGAAAAAGGTGCAAACAGATTTAAAGGCAGCAAAGGAGAAGAAAGTTAAGACTTACCTGCAGGTCTCACTGTTTTCTTTTCTGCAGAGGATGAAATAAAACCAAGCAAAACGTTGTTGTCCAGCTTTAGCAGCAAAGCTCCCTCTCCGTCTTGTCTTTTCTTCTTTTCTTCCCTCACGATGCTACCAGAACGCAAAACAAGAAACTCCCTTTATTCTGCGTTTTTTTACTCTGCCTCTCTTGCGTTTTTTTCTTTTATGTTTCTGCCCTCTTTCGGCTATGTTTTTGCTCTCTCTTTGCTTTTCCCCATTAGGTCATTAGAGGGGCTTATATATAGTCTAAAATGTCTCCAAATAAGAAGGATTCAATGCATTAATCCTAGGACGTAAATCCCTACTGATTTGCAGTAAAAAAACGCAAAAGGAAGCTGCAATATTCTGACTTTATGTTGGTTCTTTACGTTTGATTTCTTTCTAGTTTTAGAGGAGGGTGTGGCTGTTTTCTTTCCTTCCATAGGACCAGCTGCTCCATTTGAAATGAGGCAAGAAAAAAACGTGGTTGTAGCTCCGAAATTCAGGCATGATGACAGCGAAAAAAGGAAAGAAATCAGATGGAGGGTGCAGCTGCAAAGTCTCATTTTCCTTATTTCGATGTGGGAAAAATCATGTCATTTATGATGATCCAGCCCCCTCTCCAGCTTTCAATATCCCTCTTCAATTAAATCCCTCATTTTAACAATTTTTGATTCAGTCCTTGGTCCAAAAAAATCCTTCGAATCAGCCCCGCGAACTTGGGCTCTATCCTTCCCGCGGCAGAATTTTCTGCCTTCACGTTAGATATTCAAATGGGAATATCTTGAGCTTCTGATATCGGAATCAAGTGATTCAAAACCCAAAATTATTCTATGCATCTAGGACTACAACTTTGATGAAGGAGTCGAAGTCAGATAAAATCTTTTTACAGAACAGGAACTGACAGTAATGTGGTTGGTCAAAAGGGATCTCCAGGTCTAACTCAAAAACTGACGAATGCCGAGAATCCTGATATGACTGAGAGTTTGAACTAAGAACAAAAATCACAAAAACTAGGCCAAAAATAGAGTTTTGTTAGTGCAGACTCGGGTCAATATCCTTCTCGCGGCAGAATTCTCTACCTTCACGCTAGATATTCAAACGGGAACATCTTGAGCGTCTGATATCGGAATCAAGTGATTCAAAACCCAAAATTATTCTATGCATCTAGGACTACAACTTTGATGAAGGAGTCGAAGTCAGATAAAATCTTTTTACATAACAGAATCTAGCAGTAATGTGGTTGGTCAAAAGGGATCTCCAGGTCTAAACTCAAAACTGACGAATACCAAGAATCCTGATATGACTGAGAGTATGAACTAAGAACAAAAATCACAAAAACTAGGCCAACAATAGAGTTTTTTTTTTTTTAGTGCATACTTGGGTCAATATCCTTCCCACGGCAGAATTCTCTACCTTCACGTTAGATATTCAAACGGGAACATCTTGAGCCTCTGATATCGGAATCAAGTGATTCAAAAGCTCAAATTATTCTATGCATCTAGGACTACAACTTTGATGAAGGAGTCGAAGTCAGATAAAATCTTTTTACAGAACAGGAACTGACAGTAATGTGGATCTCCAGGTCTAACTCAAAAACCGACGAATGCCGAGAATCCTGATATGACTGAGAGTTTGAACTAAGAACAATGATCCCTAGGACCTATTAAAGGTGTACGTCAAAATGTTTTTAGCGAACATGAGCTAAACTCCTATACTCTGTTCAAGAGAGGTATATACCCTCTCCAGCACGTGGGGGTCCGAAATTGGGTAACAACAGATGCCCCCTCTTTACAATGCTTACGAAGCAAAACTTGTCAAGTGCTTTGCGTAGTAAGTTTTGAAAAGATAAATTGCCTGATCAAGCTAAAACTCAGTGCTTTTCTTAAACAATGTTCTCCCTATGAGGTGATCTGCCTATCTTAAAATTTCTAGAAAAACACTCCATGCTTTTGCTAAGAAATGATCTCAATAATGGGTGATCTACCCATCTTAAAATTCTTAGAAAACTCCGTGCTTTTCTAAAAAAAATGGTCTCAATATTGGGTGACCGGCCTATCTTAAAATTCGTAAAAAACTCCACGCTTTTCTAAGAAACGGTTTCAATATCAGGTAACCAGCCCCTTTTAAAATTCTTAGAAAACTCCACGCTTTTCTAAGAAATGGTCTAAAAACGAGTGACCGGCCCATCTTAAAATTCTTAGAAAACTCCACGCTTTTCTAAGAAACAGTTTCAATATCAGGTCATCGGCCCCTCTTAAAAAAATCTTAGAAAACTCCACGCTTTTCTAAAAATGGTCTCAAAATAGGGTGACCGGCCCATCTTAAAATTCTTAGAAAACTCCACGCTTTTCTAAGAAACAGTTTCAATATCAGGTAACCGGCCCCTTTTAAAATTCTTAGAAAACTCCACGCTTTTCTAAGAACGGTCTCAAAAACGAGTGACTGGCCCATCTGAAAATTCTTAGAAAACTCCACGCTTTTCTAAGAAACGATTTCAATATCAGGTAACCGGCCCCTTTTAAAATTCTTAGAAAACTCCACGCTTTTCTATTAAAGGTGTACGTCAAAAAAATTTTAGCGAGCATGAGCTAAACTCCTATACTCTGTTCAAGAGAGGTATATACCCTCTCCAGCACGTGGGGGTCCGAAATTGGGTAACAACATAAATAAAGAATTAAATCATGAGATTTTAATGTTGATATATTGAGTTGAGTTTAATAACAATATTAAATATTTTTTACAATCTTGGTATTCTTTTGTTACATTCAAAAAAACTTTTGATCTGATATGCAATGGTGCGGAGGCATGTAAACTCTTATCTAAGAATTTTGACAATATTTCAAATTAAAAAAAAAATAGCTAAACAAATTAAAATTAAGCTATGATAGCAAAAGCAATAGGATAACCAAATTTGAAAGTATCACCGGACCAAATGCCATCAAGTTAGTGTGTAATCGGTAATATAATATATAATTTTTTTTTAAAATAATTTTTAATTGAAAATATATTAAATTAAAGTTTTTTTATAATTTTTTTTTATAATTTTTTTATATGAACACATCAAAATTATAAAAAACAAATATAAAAAAAATTTAAATTTAATTTTATTTACAATTTAAAAAGCAAAAAATTTCTATAATTTCAAACAAACATTTCAACCTTCAAAATCATGTAATATCTTAAATAAAAAAGTATAGCACAACGAAAAACTACCGGTAGCAAGCTAGGTTGGTAGTTATAATATTGTCACCACCTCCTTATCATACAATAATTTCTCACAAAACATTGCAACAACTTTGACGTAAAGCAATAAAATTTATGTTGACAATAATCCCTAAACTTGCAGAATTTAATAAAAGTGTGAGATATATTAATGTCCAATATCGCTAACACGGGACATCTAATTGATTGGCGCATGGACTAGATTGATAGATGGAATTTCAAGAAATCATTTTAAAAAGATAAATGGGCATGGTATGAAGACATTATTATATGTAGTAATAGTTTACAAGATAAAATAATTTTTTTTATATTATATTTGATTGTGATGAATAAAATATAAAAAAAATTATTTTACTTTTAATATGTATTACTATCACACTTACATATTTTAAAAATAATGATTAGATTTTTTTTTTCACTCTAGTTTATATTGAATATTAAAATTAATAATATATAATAATTTTGGTTATAAAACTTGGACTGACCTGATGAGTCAACGTAGACTTGCCTGATGGGTCGACTTAGGATCCAAACCGATCTTAGTCTAGAAAAAAAGAGAAAGAATTAATCTGACCTGAACCAACTAAAAATTCAAGTTGACCCAAACCGAGATAAAACGCAAGTTAAAAACTCGTTAATTTAAAAAAAAAAATGATCAAAATGAGGTTGCTTTTTTTTTTTTTTTAAATTAGATCAACCCAAGTTAACTCTCCTTACCTGTAACTCGGATCTTGTCTTGAATTGAATTTCAAGTCGAGTTTTAAAAATACAATAATAACTATTTTTATATATATATTAACTCATATCAATCAAAATTAACCCTATCAACTCATAACTAAAGTCAATTAAAGTTAACTCTTTATTTATATTATCATGGTGAATAGTAAAATATGTCTCTACCAATAATGTGTTTCTTCCTTTTGTTTTAGCTTTATACTCACACACCTTGAAAACTAATCCAAGAGGCAAAAAAAAAAAAAGGCTGATCATGAAGAAAGAAAGTAGGTTGCCAAAGAGTTTGCCCAAAAAACAAAACATGCAAGACCAAGAAAACGGCAAGCATCGTGATAGAGGTGTAAGCAAGACAGCCCATAAACCGTTGGGGTGTGTGTCGGCCAAATAGGAGCACTTGTGGAGTCTGTTTCTACTTTCCATGACTCCACAAGTGCTCCTATTTGGCCGACACACACTCCACCTGATTAGAGCGTACTCGTGAGTAGAAGAGCTAATATCCAACGCCCGCCTTCATAATTTCATGTTGAGGATTCTTCCAGCATGGTTTTGATGTACCCACATCAAAAACTTTAAAAAAATTTAAATTAATTTTTTTATATTTTTAAATAGTTTTAATGTGTCATGTAAAAAAAATAAAAATAAAAAAATATTATTTTAATATATTTCAAAATTTAAAACATTTTAAAAAATAACTATTATCCCAACATCAAAAACTTCTAAGAATAGAAGTAAATGTACCAAAACAATAGAGTTTTTCTTTTTAAATATTATGGTCGCTACAAAAATATTCAAATTAGTATAATTGCAAACATTTGGTTATGACACGCAAATTATACATGAACAGTTTTTTTAAACTTGAAGGTATCATGTAAATATTGTGCAACTTTTAAAGTTTTATTCAGGGTTATGGTTTAATTGTGTTTTTAAAAATTTTGATATTTTTTAACTTTTAAATTAATTTTATTTTTAATATTTTTGAATTATTTTAATATGTTAATATTAAAAATAATTTTTTAAAAAATATATTATTTAATATAATTTCTAACAAAAAAAATAAATAAAAATCTCAATCGTTTTCGAAACAAGCCGTAAGCTGAAAAGGTTTTTCAAGGATTTTTTTCGTATACAACGTGCATAAAAACTGATTTTACAATAATTTGAACGTTACGAAAGAAAAATGTTTGGGTGGGTTGGAAGCTAAGCAGTAGTGCTGATTGTGTGAGTTCTATATTTAAAAGTATAATAGCGATTATTTTATAAAATATTTTTTATTATAAATATATTAAAATAATATTTTTTTTATTTTTTAAAAAATATTTTTAATATTATCATATTAAAATAATTTTAAAAAAAAGTTTAAAAAAATTAATATTTTTTTAAAATATTTTTTAAATTCAATACCAAACACACGATATTTTCGGAGCGAGGACAGCCTTTTTTGAAGGGAATAGGCAAATTCGTGCGATTCGCTGGGCGATCGCGCGATGTCTGTAGGTTACTGGTCGTATTTTCGCGATGCAGACCACATGAGCCTTGTGGGAGACGTCACAGCCGAATAAATTAAAAGATCGGCAATGCAATAAATTAAAGAACTGGTGATTGTATCCGAAGCAAATCACTCAAGCTGAGGAAAATGGAACCGTAACTGAAGCAATGACTATTATAGAAAAAATGACCTCTTCTAAACATTTAAGTGTAATCTAACCATCAAATACAAAATTTATAATATTTTAGTGTTAATATTTTACTTTGGTATGACTGGATCAGGTATATATTTATTTTACTGTTTATAAATATATTTGTTAAGTTTTCTACATAATTTATTTAAGGCGGAATTTTTTTAATTATTATAAATCCACACCTAATTTATCAGAATCACCTACTATTATATGAATAATAACCTTTTAAAATTTTAATTAAAATCTATTTTTTTTTATTTATAGATTAAAAAAATAATTTTATCTCATAAAATTAAAAACTTTATAAATATAATTTCAGGTCGGTCTAATTGGTTGACCAATTAAAATAAAAAATTTAAAATTTGACCATATCACGACATGTTTCAACCACATTATTTTATGTTTTTATATAATTTTATTATGCTGAATTTTTATGTTTATAAATGCATTGTATCAAAAACACTCTCTTGTAATTTTTCTCTTTTTAAATAAAGAAAATCAGAGTTATGTTGAATTTTGAATGACAGTAATTTTAAAAATAATTTTTAAAATATAAAATATTTTATTTTAATATATTTTTAAATAAAAAATACTTTAAACCAATACCTAACCATCGCAGGAAGCTTTTTCAATTTTAAAAAACAAAGACGACAAAAACTAGCATCACAAAGACGACAAACAATTCCCACCGCCTTCCTCGTTTATAAAACAAAAAAATTAAAAGCCTTGAATTAATCTACCGTACAAAGGTGGGGAGCTTTCACTCGATTTTATTTATTTATTTATTTATTTATATTTTGTTTGCTTGAGATGTTTGAAACCAGAGGCCCATTTGAGAGGAAGTCCTCTTCGAGATTTCTGTGTCCCTTCTCAAATCCAAGCTCATCAATCTGAGGTATGATCTATGGTTAAGATAGATTACCTTCTGCTACTAGCAAATTTAATTAGCTCGCACCGCTCATCTTGATTCTTCATGTTTTTCTTAGTTGGCTTCTAGAGGATCACGGGGAAGAAATAGAATATTTTAGCTAAGCCGAGAGAGCGCCGAGGGCGGTCGATCTCACGGTCGCCGGCGCCCTTGTTCTTGTCTCAGTAATAGATCGAGTTTTTCATTTCTTTTTTCCGCCTAACCTGTCAAAACAATGAGTTTCATGCCTAGCCCACGTGTATGGCGGATTGATTAGCTTTGCCATTTTCATCCCCGTCTGACCCAAATAGCCTTCTACAACCTTCAAGTCTTCATTTATTTTGCAGAGTTTAAAGAAGATGAATGTAGAGAGAGATATATCCGGTACAACGATAAAATAAAAATAAAAATAGAGCCAATTTGCCCTGGGTTCATATATAATCATGAACCCATGTGAATATGTCCACACGAGAGATAAGTGATCGATGTTAAATGGAGACATAAATTTAGATTTAAAACGTGTTTTCTGCAAAAGCTGTCGAAATTCTAGGTTTCATGGGTAGTGCGTTGTCGAAGATGATGATAATATATATACTTTCTATCTCCGTGATCGGTGATGAATAGTTAGATTTGACTCTCAAGTGGAAAGCACATGGTGTCAACATGTTTTTGTCGGTTCTCTATCATAGCTAGCCTTCTTTTTGAGGTTTTGCTTGTGGGGTTACGTGGACACCTTGGATCCGATCTAGAGATGAGTGTTGCGTGAATCGGTGTTTTTACAGGGTTGAACCATGAGTGACATCTAGCTTGAAAAAAGTGATAAAAAAAAGAAGAAATTATTAATGATGGTTTGATGTTGTGATATTTTTTATTTTATTTTTAAAGTATTAAATGATAATTTTAAGTGTTTTTTTTATAGTTTTGATATATTAATATGAAAAATAAAAAAATATTATTTTGATATATTTTTAAGGAATTATTTGAGAGCGCGGTTGAAATTATGTTTTCATAAAATTTAAATTTTGTTTTTTTTTTATTAAAATTTAATACAATATGTATGTTTTGGATCGTTTTAACTTGTTAATGTTAAAATAATTTTAAAAAAAATAAAAATATATTATTAATATATATTTTATTATTTAAAAAACAACCGCTACTACACTTTAAATGTGATTTTTAAAATAAAAAATATTATTAAAAAAAATATAAAATATCTAAAATAACATTCTATTTATTACTCCGAAGATTTTTATTTTCTTAATAAACGTAAAAAACTAAAGAACTTCTCGCAGTGTCTAGAAGACCCTCCAATACTGTATGTGTCTGTATATATATAACATTTCTAATATTTTATCTGAGGTATCATGGAATAATTTAATAAATTTTTAACATCTTTTATTTAATAATTTAATAATTTAATATATTTTTAAATAAAAAATACTTTAAAATATAATAACGACTGCAGCACTTGCGGCAGCCAGGAATAAAATTATACAGATTTTAAAAGGAAGTTGCTCATCGATTCATGTAAAGCAATCGCGCGAAAAGGTCGAGTATCGAACCGCTTTCTCCACGATGTCGTGCGATTTTATGCCTTAAGAAGACGTCTTACTGACTATTCTTGCACGAAGGAAATTTCCTCCCTATAAATGGAAGAATTGCCAAGACAAAAACGACAGAAAAAACAAGCATCGTGTTTCCTAGCAAAATTACTAAGACGAGGAACAACATGGATGCAAAACATGTAGCGGAAAGGCCCTCTCTCGGAACAACTCAAAGGAAGAGTCTGGTATGCATATATATAAACCATGCTGCCACCTCATATGTATACTTTGGTCATGATTCCTTTGATCGTTGTTAATTGTTTTCTTGGCTCCCTTCTCATCAGTTCCTTGTTCATATATACATTATCAGTCGTCCATACTTTTTCTTTTTTCTTTATTGAAATCCTAACGTATATAATTTGTTAACAATCCAAGCAGAAAAGGAAAAAAAGTGAGAAACAAATAAGAAGAAGCATAAAAAAGATAAGGGCTGATATGGTTGAGATTAGTGAGGGGCAAAAGCGCATACGGGAGGGGCAAAAGGAAGTGAGGGAACAATTTCAGGAGATAAATAAAGAGGCTGCCAAACTAAAAGAGGAAACTGATCTAATCACCAAGCAGAGCGCTGCAAATCAACTCAGGATTGATCTTATGTTTCAAATCCTCAGAGCAAGAGCAGAGAATGATTCTGCCAAGGATGCCTTTCTCACACAAGCCTTGCGGTTTGTGATCCTATCCACATCTTAATTTGTACCTTCACTTTAATTTGATTACCGGTCGTCACGACCAACTTGAATAGTGTATATAGCAGTAGAAGACATGGAACTGCAGATATATGCATGTTAATGGAATCTTCAGAGATCAATATGATTTGCTAACGCTATCTTTTGTTTACATGTTATGTTTCAGGGAGCTAATGGCAAAGCAGGACATGGGCAAAACCAGGGTTTGTGAACAGAAGCAAGGCCAAGATAAATGACGAACTCTTTTTTTTTTTTTTTTTTTTTTAATGTAATACACCCATGCTATAAAGAGTATTCGCCATCAATAATAGCTTAAAGGCTTTCTAGGGGCCCTACCGATGGTATCCTATATTGAAGCTGTAATTTGATTTTAAAGCCAGATTTTAAAGGTATCATCATATATGTTTGCATGTTTAAGTAATTAACGGATTACCATGCATGGTCTTCTATGTTATAATTCTTAAGAATCACGATAAGAATTTTTGAGAAAGAAAAGAAAAGACATATTCAGCTAAAAATCTAAAAATTGCTTTTACATGTCAAACAAATCCTAAAATATGGATGGTCGGATATTGGAATAAAGAAAAATCTTCGAAGCTATTGGAAAAAAGATATATGCTTAAAGCTAGCATCGAGAGAGAGAGAGAGTGAGGGAGAGATTTAAGATCAAATTAAATTTTTATTGTTTCAGATATTAATATCGTCGAGTATGACTTGTTTTTAGATCCAAGAACATAGGGATTAATTTACTCTCCTTTTGACGTGATCTGACCAAGCATGCATTAATGGAGCTATGCTATATATTTGATCTTCCATTACTTTTACTAACAGAGTATTTATTTAAAGTGTCTCGTGAGAACTGGTTATACTTGAGATTAAGCTAGTCATTTCTCTAAGTGAAACTTTATTTCTTTTATTTTCCCGTAAACATGGGGATAGCTGTAGCCTATACGTGTGGTGTTCTTTTCCATTATGCTGTGATCATTCTTTGTATTAGTTTATATGATCTTAGCAAACTAGTAATAAAACTCAAGTTTATTATTTACGGTTGATATAAAATCTCCTTGTTTTCAAATACAATAATTCCATATCAAAAAGTTTCGTCGGCTCAATGGTTTTAACATATAAGAGGTTAAATTAAGAGCAGTTTTTTTTTCTTTTCTAAATGTGGTTAAATAAAGTTTAATTTCGAAAGTAAAGAAAAAAAAGGCTGGAATTCTAATGCATGATCAAGTCAATAAATAAGCTCTGCATGGAAGATCAAAGAGATTCAATAGTTTTAAGTTTTAACACACAAGAGGTTATGAAAATAGCAGGGTTTTTTTTTTTTCAAATACGTGGTCAGCGAAATTTTTCGAATGTCGAGGAAAAAAATCGTCTTGGATGGGAAGACGTGTTTGGTGGAGCAAGACGTTGGAGCATGAAGACGTGTTTGGTGGAGCATGAAGACGTCTTTGGTGGAGCATGAAGACGATTAATTCAAGTTGATTTGTTCAATAGAGTTTTGGGGGGGTGATGGCTAAAAAGGACGTGGGAAAGCTGGAATTCTCGTGCATGAACGAGCACTTTATATATAGGAGAGAAGATATAACGATAAATTGATGAGTGTAATTTTATTATTATCAAAATTAATGGTGAGGATTAGGCCTTCTATTGTCTCTTGTATGTTATAACCTTAGAAAAAACTTTTATATTTAGTAGAAATTATCGTTTTAGAAAAGTTAAGATTTTCTTGTTTTTCATAGATAATAAGAAAAAACGCTAGCTTGAAAGGCAACTCTGATGGGGATTGAGAAGATACGCTTGTAGCAAGTGATAGATCCGGAGAGCAACGTTCGGTTAAAATATCCGTGGTCGAAATTGCAGCGATAACAAAAATATTAAAGCTAATGTTGTTGAAGATAATGTACGTTAACGGGATAGAATATCTAGTTGGGAACGTGTTCCAATCCATTTTTTCAAATATTTTCAATTTTTTTATTTAAAATTAATATTTTTTTTGTATTTTTAAATTATTTTGATGAGGTGATATCAAAAATAATTTTTTAAAGATAAAAAAAATATTATTTTGATGTATTTTTAAGTAAAAAAATACTTTAAAAAGCAACCACAACCATACTCTCAAACACACCAATAATAAATAATAAAAATGATCATTTTCAGTTCGGTTTTGGTGTTTATAAAAAAAAACAACCAAACCAAAATTTTTTAAAAAACTGAAACCTGTTCAAACTGGTTTGGCTCAATTTTTCCTGTTTAGCTCGGTTTCCTGGTTTGGCTCTTTTTTTCTGGTTTTTTTAGTTTCGATTTGGTTTTTTTGGTTTCAAACTTATAAAAACAAAACCGAACCAGTCGGTTTTTTTCGTGGTTCAGTTTTTTCGGTTTATTTTTTCTGGTTTTCTCGGTTTAATCAGCTTTTTAGTTTTTTTGCTCACCCCTAATAAATAACTAAGTTCATGGTTAGTGTTTTTTTTTTTTTTTAACGTGGGTGTTTGGGTTAGCTTGCTAGACCTCGACTAATCTCATGAGCCTTGAAGTTAACGACCATGTAAGCTGTCAATGACCCTGAAATTTATAAAACTTAAATTAGTAACCTTCATAGAACAAATTTAGTACTTAACTAGTTTTGGTATAAGTTTGTGTTGTGTTTTGTGATTTTTATATTTGTTTTTGTGGCAGCTTCTACGTTTCAAGCAGACCACAAAAAAAATTATTTGCTTAATTGCTAAACATAATTTACTATTTATAGAACCCAGTATAATTTACGTTCAAAACGCATGTTTATCGAAAGTAGCTTCAAGCTACTTTTCCTTATGGAGAGTTTCATTGTCCACTATTTACTCTTACAAAGCGAACAATGAAGAGTGAATTAATTCACTCATCACTTTTTACTTTTGCAAAAGTAAATAGTGGAGAACATATCAACTGTTCATGGCTAGTGAAACCTAAATGTATTAGACCAGGTCTAATCTAGTAAAACAAATTCAATTATTTTTTTATATTTTTAATTATGTTTTATTGAAAAAATTAGTTTTTAATATTATTCAATGACACTGCATAAATTAGAAGGAGATCATATAATGACGTAGCATTTGCAGAATTTGATTGCAATTTCAATTTTATTCCTAATGATATTTTATTTGATGTTGTTGCACGCTTAGAAAACCATAAAAACTGTAATACTTGTCAGAATGATTTCATATATGATGTAATTGTATATAGTTTAATAAAATAATAAAATATATTTTTTTATAAAATATTATTTATTTCATAATATAATAGCAGTAGTTAAATTTATAATATTTATATTAAAAACCATTAATATATATATATATATATATATATATATATTATAACTTTAATCTGAAAAATATTCTTAACCTATTTTTTTATTCTTAATAATAATAAAAAAAATATCTTTAACTAAACGTATTAAATTTTTTTTAATTTAATTTTAATTTTAATTAAATATATATAAATATCAAACTAATCTTAACCTAAAATATTTTTTATAAAACATTTTTTTTTTCTAACTATAACAACAAAAATTACCACCATACGAAAACATTCTCTCATCTTCTTGTAACATCGTCGTGGTGACGAAGCTTAACAAATGCGTGGAAGAAATTGAAGAAGTGGGTCGTCGTGCACGTAATATACGAATCAGCCATGCCTTGCGGCAATCTTTAAACAAAATTATTAATTAGTTCTATTTAATTTCATAAACGTGAAAAATCGCGCGACCTAATTTTGATTCGTGCGAGGAATCAGGCCTAGTCGAACGATTTCTGGCAGTATGATGTTGCGCGTGAGCGCAGTGTTTTTTTTTTCAAGTGTTCTCTCGATTTATTTATTTGACTTGCTGCCATAGAGCGACATCGTGCGATGTCAGGTAGTTTGGAAAACGTCATGTTCCCATTAGAAGAATGAAGTCTCAGGAACCGCTCAAATCCGATTGTAAAAAAATTGGCATCAATGCGTCTTTTATTATTATTATTAATAGTATATAAAGAGAGGAGGTGGGGGACGGCGTCACGGCAGTTTCGAGGGGTTGCAAGTCAAAAAAAGTCTAATTGCTGCGAATGGCTGGCGCCTCTCTCTCTCTTTTTTATGAAAACTTGTCCTTTCGAATATCAACTTCTCTCTCTCCTCTGTCTCAGGTGGGATCGATGTTTAAGAGGATGCATGGGTTAGCTCCTAATATTTGCAAATCTAACTGGCGGATATATTACAATGCTTCCGAGAAGAACGGATACAGATGACTTGCATTTTCGAAATCCTTAAATTATATGGTTCCCAACTAATTCAGACTTAACTGCGTCACAAGCACAGATGTCAAAACAAAGTTCGGTTTCGCTCGTAACAAGGCCATCATCGTGCGAAAGCTTGAGATCGAGCAGCATCCTTCGCGTGGTATCGCACGATCAAAGATAAGACACAATACTATTGTCTTCTTTTTTTAATGCCAACTTATAGAGAGAGGGGCCCAGAGGAAAAGAGTGGGCAACTTGCTTTCGATGATATCCACGAACCGACCTCCGTTTCCTTCACAGGTTTATTTATTTGCGATCTATATAAATAAATACGTAGCAAAATAGATACTTAGCGCGCGAAGTTATCATCATCACCGTAGCAAAACTCTCATGCATATGTAGGTTGATCATGAAGAGCTGCATTTATACAAAATTAGTTGGCGAGAGGACTTCTCTAGGAGCAGCCCGAAGAAAACTTCCGCAGGTATAGCTTAGAAGTGCATGCCCTTCTTCATTTTATTGTTTTTGGACTTGTGTGTGTTAGAATTAGATTGTATCAAATCGTGACTGTCATTTTCTTTTTCTTTTTTGTTTTTAATCTCTAACAATCTAAAGATTACTTGAAACAGAAACGAGGAAATAATGACAGGAAATTAAGCAGGAGCGTCAAAACGATAAGAGCTGACATGGTTGAGATCAGCGAGGGACAAAAACGCATAAGAGAGGGACAGAAGGAAATCAGGAAAAGATTTCAAGAAATAAGCGAAGAGGCTGCCAAACTGAGAGAGGAAACTAACGTAATCTCCAAGCAGAGCTCTGAAAATCAACTTAGGCTTGATCTAATGTTTCAAATCGTCAAAGCAAGAGCAGAGAATGATTATGCCAAAGACGCCTTGCTCACCCAAACCTTACGGTAATTAGTCATCCTCCAAATCTTTGTGTCTTGTGTTTAATTGTTTTCCTGGTCTGCAATATAAAGTTCTATTATGTAGGAGATGAGGAATATATCGTATTAGAAACAGAGAAATTAGAAGACTTCCAGGCGCTGCAGTTATCTGCACGTTAATTTTCTTTTCTTAGTGGTTTTATGCATACGATAGGGTTCACTGACGGTCTCTTAATTTGTTTCAATATTTTGTTTTAGGGATTTGATGGGAAAACGGAACTTGAGCAAAAGCAATCCTTCCGAGGAGAAACAAGAAGAACACTGAGTTGTATGCCAGACCATGTTTAATAAAGTGCTATCCCTATGTTTCTTTTGAGTTGTAGTTGTGATATGTACAAACCATGAGAACGATATTAATGCTACTGTTTAATGATATTTGCATTATTGTTTGTTTACTTTGTACTGAAATATTTTTCGAGTTTTATTATCGCAATTATCACAATGACTCTCGTCTTTATATTAATACATACTATCCCGATTATCAAAAAAACAAAAAAAATGTTGTTCTATATACTATGTAAGTTGTGAAGTGCTATCCCCAAGCTCAAAAGAATTTGCAATAAAAAGGTACAAGGGCTTACACGGGACCTTTCTCCAACTTCATGTACCCAAATGGAAGGCGTTAAAGAAACTAATTCATAATTAAAAAGTTAATAATTAATAAAGTGTTAGTATATAATATTAGCTAGTTCACATGCATTCCTACAATCAACTTTCATGGAGGAAAATGTGAAGATAAAAATAAAAATGAAGAGGCTAAAAATTAACATTTAGAAAAACAGTACATGAGGCTTCGGTGATTGGAATTATTACAAGAAACAAATTGATTTTTTGTTTGTGATGAGAAGAAATTAAGAATTTCTTTTTTTATTTGATAATGAACAAATTACGAATTTGAACTTTACCAAAAAAAAATAACAGTTAATTATTTGCAACGTCATAGCGAGTTTATCCTTTTCTTCTCTTCGGTTCTTTATTTATTTACTAACGTAGTTCATGACGCGCGCTCTTGGTCATTCTTTTAAGAGAAAAGTAGAACATAGAGTCGTGGGCTGCATGGTTGTAAGTGATGGGAATATTGACCGAAGCCTTGGGCTGCCGAAGCCGTTTCAACGCGGTAAAAAAAGCCTTCCAGAAAACCATCAGCTAAAAAGCCAAACTATGTGAATGTTTTACTGTAGTTCAATTCATATTAAAATATTAAAATGTGTTTTAAATTATAAATTATCATTTTACTCTTCATTTTTTTTTTTTATAAGCGTTGCTTGAGGGGTAAAATAGTCTTTACATGTCTATAATTTTCATTCTTTACTTGTTCAGGGGCAAGAATATCTTTGTATTTTTTATACAAGTACAATTATTATATTGCTTTAAAAAAGTTAACAATAATAACCTTTGGTCCATGAGTTTTATAGTAAATTCCATGTTTTTTAATTAATAGTTGAATTATTCTATTACCCTTACCATTAAGATTTGTTAGCCTTACTTCAGGGGTTAATTTGATTGTAATTTCATAATAGTTTTTTTTATTGTTGTTTAGTCTTAGGGACATCTTTGTTTTTTCACAAATCAATAAATAGTGTGATTACTCCATTACCCTTGACATTTAGATTTTTTAGCCTTGGTTTCAAGGGTTTGGTTGTAATTTCATAATGGTTTTTTTTGTTATTATTGTTTAGTATTAGGGGCATTTTTGTTTTTGTACAAATGAGAAAGAGAGAGAGAGAAAGTTGTCGACGCGTGTCTCGCACGAGTCAACCGCTCCGCCGCCTTCATTTTAATCGTGATTATACCTATAAATCCCGATAAAAAAATAAAAATAAAAATCAAGGCTTGATTAAATTAAAGAAAATAAACTAAACTAGAAAGAAGTGGGGGCAAAACAAATACACTTAAAGAAGATGGGGCCTAAATGCAAATAAGAATAATTATAGAGCATAAGTACTCCTCTTGTCACCAAAAACAGATCGGCAGATAACGTAAAGAAAGAAAAAAGGGATTTTTATGTTCATTTTTACAAATCAAGATAGAAACACCAAAATTTCAAAAAAAAAAAAACCCATCCAAGATTAAGGGTTGTAAGTAAAATAAACACTGGTGGGAAATGGATTAACAAGAAGAGAAGAGGGGAGGGGCGACTGCCATTAAAAAGAAAAAAAGTGGGATCGAAACTTTGACGTGGTGGGGCAACAGCAACAACAGCAGCATGGGAGTACGAGTAGAGCTTCTATTGTAGATAGGTGAATCACACCTATACTTCCTAGTTAATTTCCATGATTTATTTATATTACCAATGTGAAATGTGAATTTCTGAATGTATGGGTATTCAAGGTGAAAAGTTGTGTGAATTGCCAAATGATGAAATTATCACTGACAAAGGAAATATGAGAAGTACGATTTGAGGCGTAAACTAGCATACATTTAGTGTATGTTAGGATCCCAGGTAAGGGGATCACCATGTATCGGCTAGGATACATTTAGTGTATGTAAGGATTCCGGGTAAGGGGATTGCCATAATTGGACTAGCATACATTTAGTGTATGTTAGGATCCCGGGTAAAGGGATCACCATGTATAGACTAGCATACATTTAGTGTATGTTAGGATTCCGGGTAAGGGGATCACCATGTATCAGTTGGCATACATTTGGTGTATGGTAGGATCCCGGATAAGGGGATCACCTTGGAATGACTCATATGGAGTGATGATGATGGTACCGGTGAAATTGGTATAGGTAATGTGATAAGCAAAAATGATCATGTTCGATCTCATAAAGTCTAGAATGAAGGTTGAAAATGACAGAGGGAACAATTAATAATAGTTGGATAAGGAAGGGATTCAAAAAAAAAAAAAAACTAGAAGGGAGAAGCAAATGAACTATAAATACATGTTACCTTGTTAATATTGTTAGATGTTCGTGTTGTCATATTTATTGTAATATTCACCTTTCAATAATATGTATTTTGTTTCAGGATCATCACATGCACGACAGGATTAGATCCTAGCTTATGTTCCCTTCTGGTAATCTAGTTTCTAAGGAGTATACCCTTGTATTTTGTAAATATGAAAATGTTTGTATAACTTAATTTATATAATTAATGTTTAAACTTGATTGAATGAATTTAACCATGTAATCCATATAATCATACTTCATGCCTATGTGATTATCCTTATTTATTTTTATCTATCCATAATGATATTTTGTTATATAATGCATATCGTAAATATTGTGGTTGATAAGTGGGGTATAAGTGTGGAAATTAAAAACCCAGGATGATTGGGTCGAGAATTGAGTTATGAGATGTTAGCTATTAGAAGTGAAAATAAATTCATGTCAATAACCTGGGACCTTCCGATATATGGGGGAACTCCATCAAATTTTGGTAGATTTTAATACGAAGGCCATGAACTTATATGTAAAAAAAAAATAAAAAATTATTATGTTTTTTGACTGACATGAGATTGTCATTTTATCCCGGAATGGGGGGTGTTACAATACCACATCATTTTGATTCGTCTCAACGTCCTCTCCTTTCCTGGGCAACATGTGTATGGTAGTTGGGTACTCTAGTTTGATGTCAATTTACTTTTAATTTTTTCTTTCTTTCTTTTCCTTCATGTAAAATATTATACCTGCCCTTCAACTTCTTTTTTCTTTTGATTCATTCATTATTCTATTAATTGAAATTGTTTTATTAACATTGATTATTTCTAATTGGATTTTATTTTTGATGTCATCCCTGGTGGTTTAATTTTTTTATTTTTTTTAATTAAATTTGGTCTTTATTTTTTTATATATCTTTTGTAAATTATTTTTTTTCTTCGATTTATCCCTCATAATTTGATTTTTTTTAATTTTTATATCAAGTTTAGTTCTTATTTTTTAAAATTATAATTTATTTATTTATTTTATAATTTTTCTCATTGAATTTTTTAATTTTAATTCAATCTCTCAACATTTGATTTTGATTTATTTTATGTCAAATGTCCCCTTTCTTTTTATTACTATTTATTTTGTTTTTGTTGCCCCCCCCCCTCAATTTCATCCCTTATTATTTTATGATTGAGAATTTTATTTAGTTATTATTTAGAATTTGCCTTATGTGGGGTTAGTCTTGGGCTCATGATCAGGGTCACGAGTTTTGAATATTCACATAAATTGACTTCAGTCTTTTTTAAGGGTCTTTATTAAATTTGATATTTTTTAGTTTTATCATTCTAACATTTGATTTATTAGAAATTAATTTTTTTTTTTTCACTTTTCTTTTTGTAGAGTTATCTCAATCTTATATTTATGATTATAGGGTCAACGAGATAACCTATGTTAACTCAAATCTTCTTTTTTTTTTCACTTTTTTAATTAGTTTTATTTTTATATTATTAAAATTATAATGATTTATCAAGCTCAATTAAATCAATAACCTGAATCTCATATTTATTTTTATATATTTAAAAAAATTTTACGTCACCGTAACATTCATTTTATACAAGAAAAAAAATTGAGTTATCCTAGACATAACATGAGACACCTATCTTGCACTAAACTATATAAGACACACGCCAAATATGTGGATTATATTGAGTAAAAAAATCATTGGGATTAACAGCAGATTAATCACTAATTTAGAAACCACTTCTGAATTCGATTCCCAGATCAAATTTTACTCTTCTGTTAGATCCCCCATTAAATTTATAAATGTTTCACATTGAAATCACCTACCTCAAGCAATAAAACAATAATTTTTTACGATAACTTGAAGTTTTTTTTTAAAACAATTACCATGATTTTAGACGAAAGTACTTTTATTGAGGATCTTTTAAAAGATTAGAAATCCAACTGAATAAAAATATAATTTAAGGATTCAAATAAATTAATAAAGCAATAAATAAGTTAGGAGTAGGAGTGGTATGAATCATAACTATTAAACTTGTTGAAACGAGCTTGATATTAAAATAAAAACAACCTGGAATTAATTCGATTTAACCCCGTCTATTGAGTTAAAATTCTAGATTTAAAATAAAAAACTAAAAAACTTCTATATTTTTTTATAATATAAAAAAATAATTTAAAATAAAAAATTCTAGATTTTTTCATAAAAAACACGAAAATAAATATTCTCAATAGAAAAAGAAAAAGAAGAAGTCGTCTGGGAGAGATTTTTTTGTCAACCAGAATCTATGGTGGGTCTTGGCTTTATCAGGTAAATACCCTAAAGGGCAAAAGACCATCACTTCGCAGCCATGTTACCATGTCCATTCAAGCGTGCTATAAGCCTATAATAATTATCAACGAAGTGACGCGACGCTATCATTTTATCAACGCCTGGTCTGATTAATTGACTAGAGTTGCAACGTGGACCAATAAAAGCAGATAGAGTCCAGCAATAGCTAAAAGCTAAGAGAGAGAGTCTCGAGCGAGATTGATAAAAATATACCAGACTCGAATTTGGATGGCTTCACGACAATAAAATTCTATTTAGAAAAAAAAAACTCAATTATCCATTATCTATTCTATTCGATTCAAACCTATACCTATCAAACCTCAATTAATACCTTTTAATTATTATTAATTCCATAAAAAAAATATATTTTTTTAAAATTTCAACTTAACAATAAAATCAATAAAATATAACTAATAATCATTAAATTCCCTATCATTTTTTTCAATTATAACACATTTAAATTACAAAATCAAACATAAAATACCATAAATTATTGAGTTTTGATACAACAACAAAAAAACAACAAGTAAAAGCAATATATAATTTTGTTGAATATATCTATATATAAAAATTTTAGTTTGAAGTTTTATTATTAAATATTTTCTTTTCAAATTATATGTTAAAATATAAACTAAACTAATCTAATTCATACTAGTTCTCGGCCTAAATTAATTAAAAAAATAAAAATTATAAACTAAATAAAAAGAATAAAAAAACCATAATTTTTTTTACAAATAAAAAAACACATATTTTCTCCAGAAAATCCTGTATCATCATATATTTTTGGAAAGTGCAATTTCGACCTATAAATAGAATTATCTTTCTCCGTACAAATTATCCACTTAACGATGAGGAGTGGCTTACTTTGATCAGTCAAAAACTGAAACAATGGTCGTGCTCAAACGGTAAAGGCCAAAGAGGGAAACTTGACTAGAGAAGTATCTATCTGGCTCCTTTCGCTCTCTAGCAATCGCGCAGGTTAACGAACGTTCCGCGCGGTTTGCCGACATCATTACTTTTATATAATTTTCAGATTCTCGAAAATGATATTTCTTTCACTATACTTGTTCTTTACTGCTACAAATCTCCTTGTTTCTTCATCAACTGAGCGTCGATGGACCGTACAACTTTGTCTGCGACCTCGAAGGATGCTAATGGTAAGTATATTGAAGATTAATACTGTTGCTTATTTTCTCCATTTTTTTCTTTTTTTTTTTTACCGGTTGGTATATGTTGTTTCTTGTTCAGTCCAGATCTGAGATATTTCAAGCTCAACTTCCGCCTGCAATTTCAAACTAAGTCTGGTTTATTGAGATTATTCCCAACTTTATGCCCTAGTTCTTGCCTGTCTCTTCGTAGCAAAGTGATATTTTTAGTGCAAAGGGATCGAAGGGTTTGTCATAAATAGATTCTTCTTCTTCTTCTTCTTCTTCTTCTTTTTTTTTTCCGGGAGAAGGTCCTAAATTTTCATTACAATTGAAGAGTTTGATGTGAAGATAAAACTTGGCGATTGATCAAATATGGAAATACGATTAACGTAATAAAACATCACTCAATTCTTCTTTCCCTTTCCATAGAAATACAAGTTAGTAGTTGGCTGACAAAAAAAGGATGTTGGGTCTGTACAATTACAACATGGATTAAGCTGATCACTATTGTAAGATTGAAGAATTAACTTGGCCTCCTTCTTTATGGGCAAATAGAGGTTGGATCCCTTGAAGGGATTGGAACCCCCAGCCTTCTCCTTGATGGGGGGAGGTTGGTATTAGTCCACCTAAAAGCCTATTGGTTGAGAGGTGGATAATTGCATTATTATGCTTAATGTCTTACGCTAGTTATTTATTTATTTTTGTTAATATTCTAGTTAATTTTCAAGGGATTCAATCCCGTCTCTCTTTTATGCTTTGAGATTAGTTTTGTTTCTCTGTGGCTTTTTGATGGTAGCTATTGAAGTCTATGGTATTCAAGTTCCTCATCTATTGTCTTGATACTCTCTTTATTCAAGTTCCTCATGCATCTATCTATTATTATTGTTACTGTTATTATTATTTGTGTGTCTTTGTTCTTCTTCTCTGTTTCTTACTCAAATGGTTTTCCAGATCAGAAAGTGAAAAAGAGAAAAAACAGAGAGTGTACGAAATGTGCAAAGGTAAACAACAAATGTTCATATTAATCAAAGCTCTTGATTGAGGAGCAAAAGCACCTCATTTTTTCTCCTTTTTTTCTCTCTCCTTGCTTTCATGATAATGTCTTTGATTGGACAGAAAACAAAGACGATTCAGCATTCGTTACGTGCTATTGGTGAGGAAATTAAGGAGATCGAGCCTGAAAATGATTCCATGCTTCAGATGCTGCATAAAAAGGAGCTTGGGATCAAACAGCAGGAAGCTGACTTCTGTGATTCGCAAAACAAAATAATAACTGCACATGAAAACTGTGTAGGTGCATTGTTGCAAGAGCCATTAGTCCAAAACCTCATGGTGAGTTTCTCTCCGTCTTCCTTTTAATTTCTCTACTTATTTTGTTAAATAGAGAACAATGTGCTTTAGAATATGTGGAGTAAATGGAATTTTAGACGGATGAAGTTTAATTGTGGTGAAAATGTGCTTTAGCACTTGCTTTATCTTCCTCGTGACTACTGGTTTTGAAGATATAATGGACTATTTTTGTAAAGTGGAAGGATTTTTGTTGGTGCATAGTGTTAGAAAATAATATAAATTATATTTTGAGATCTCATCTAATAGCTTAAGCTTTTAGATTGAAATGATTCTTTAACATGGTATCAAAGTCTTGTTGATCAAGTAGTCACGAGTTCGAATCTTACCATCTCCATTCTATTTGATAAAAATTAAGTACAAGGTGATGTGGGTTTCTGTAAGTTTTAAACCCAAAAGGCTTTCATTTGAGAAAGTATGTTATAAAACAATATAAATCATATCTTGGGACCTCATTTAATAATTTAAGTTTTTAGATTATGATGCTTTTTTGACACATAATAGAAAGTCGGCTGTTTTCAAAACATATTGTGATTGACAAGTTAATTATTTTTAGGATTATAAATCATTTATTTGAATTCAATAACCATGATTTATCATGTGAAAACACACTCCCATTCCATGCTTCTTTTAAGAAGCTAGAAAAAAAAGCTTGAGTTGATAATGTAGAAGAGCCTTTTCACATTGGTGTTGTACTATCAGTGATTTGGAATATTGATTCTTTACAAATTCGATGAAAGTGGGATGATTACCTTATAAAAAAGGTGATTTTTACTAATATCATGACCAAGTATTTAATCCTTTATATTAATCATAATAAATCACTTTCGATAATTCCTTGTATGATCATGTTGTAAGATTTGTAATTGATTTGCGATATTTAGTTAATTGAGGATTTATGAACGATTTTTATTGGGTTTTTTTTTTTTACTTCCATTGTTATAATTGTAAATTACAACATTTTAAATTTATTTTTTAGAGCCTTGTGCTAAATTGAAGCACATAGAGTTCGAGCTACGATAAAAATATATATATAACAAATTGTCAAAGCGTGATGAATATGTTAGATATTAGTTGAAATTTTAGTCTCAGTAGGAATTTTTGAAAAAAAAATGATCAAAAAGAATTTGTGTCTATAATCCTTATTGAACTAGTCTATTATAATTTTTATTAGATTATGATAGCTAAATATTGTAATCTTTCTATAAATATAAAGGTCTTTGTATTCAGAATTTAAAAAGTGTTAAACCAATTAATAAAAGATTGGGAGATTAAATATTTGTATGCTTAATGTTTTAATAATTGGTATGTTTTCAGCAATTCATATCAAAGTTGGGAAGAAAATGAGAAAAGCCTAAAAGGTGATGTGGGTTTCTGTAAGAGCCTAAATACTTGGTGTTTAGTGTTTTAAACCATTGGTATAAGAGCTTTTCAACAGGAAATTCCCATCAATTTTTTAGTTATATGTTAATTTTCTCAAGTTAATTTTTTTTTAACAGTGAGGAAAACTGTACAAAGAGAGTCAAAGAATCTGCTTAAAAAAAGGCAGGAGATGGAGAACTGAGCCAAATCTAATGAGTTTTCCTATAAAAAAAAAGAGTTGACCAATTATAAAGGGATAATTTCTTATTTAAAGGGTATTTTAATAACTTTAAAGGAAAACGAAATAAAACAAAATCTCAAAAAATGAACTTACTGGTCAGTGAGAATTTAGACAAAACTCATTGTTTATTACCATCTATGTTAGGATATATGTATATTATTGAATTTAGTTCCTATTTCTTTTAATTTCTTGGACTTGTGGATAATGCTATGATCTCTCTTACAGGCGGGATCTAACCAGCTAGCAATTGCGCAATTGTTAGCATTGTCAATATATTCTCTTTTATTTCATCTCTTTAATAGCTGTCAGTCTTTCCTTTATAGCTGTCAGTATATTCTATTTCTTTCATAGCTGTCACTATATTCTTCTTTCTTTGTTTAATTTCTGTTATAGCTGTATATCCCTTGATTCTCTCTAAAGTTCTCAATTATTGTCTAGGCCTAGTATTAAAGGATATGATTATGTTTTCCTAGAATTAAGGGATTTGATACTTCTTGATGTATATATATATTGTAACTCTCTTGGTGAATGGGAACAAAACATTTCCAGAATTTCTCTTGTATTATCTTGTCATGGTATCAGAGCTATACCTTTGAATTTGTATCCCAAAATCAGGTTCTTTCTTGTTGTTTTCGGTTTCTGGATTATTCTGGATCAGTCCTAGATACAGAGGACTCTCAATTTCTTGGTTCTTTTGATTTGGTTCTTGGTTGTCAGCTGAGGTCTGTATTCTCCTGGTTCTGTGATTTTTTTGTGTGTATCACTACAAAGATGTCAAACAATTCTGATCTGTTTGGTGTCCGATTTACTGGGAAGAATTATTCAGCTTGGGAATTTCAGTTTCAAGTCTTTGTCACAGGAAAAGAATTGTGGGGTCATGTGGATGGGAGTGATCCAGCCCCTACTGATGCTAAAGAACTGTCTTTATGGAAGGTCAAGGACGCTCGGGTAATGTCCTGGATACTAGGGTCAGTCGACCCCCTCATTATTCTGAATCTGAGGCCATACAAAACAGCAAGAACCATGTGGGAATATCTGAAAAAGGTTTACTATCAAGATAACAATGCTAGACGTTTTCAATTAGAACACGACATCTCTAATTATTCTCAAAGCAATCTTTCTATTCAGGAGTATTATTCTGGTTTTCAGAATCTATGGGCAGAATATACTGATATCATTTATGCCCAGATTCCAGTAGAATCCCTCTCGGTTATTCAGAAGGTGCATGAGCAAAGCAAGCGTGATCAATTTCTCATGAAATTGAGATCTGAATTTGAGATTACTCGCTCAAATTTGATGAGCCGAGCTCCCTTGCCTTCCTTGGATGTTTGTTTTGGGGAATTACTGCGGGAAGAACAGCGAATCCTTACACAAAGTACTCTAAAGCAGGACAACCCAGCTGCAGTTGCCTTTGCTGCCCAAGGAAGAGGTAGAGGCCGGAATATGGGCAATGTTCAGTGTTATAGTTGCAAGGAATATGGCCACATAGCTAACAATTGTAGAAAGAAGTTCTGCAATTATTGTAAACAGCAAGGGCACATTATCAAGGAGTGTCCCACTCGTCCTCAAAACCGGAAAATACAAGCCTTTCCAGCGGTGGTATCTGAAAACTCATCTGTGACAGTCGCTACCAGTTCTCTTACTCCAGAAATGGTGCAGCAAATGATCATTACAGCCCTCTCGGCCCTAGGGCTA
This sequence comes from Populus alba, assembly GCF_005239225.2. Taxonomy (NCBI): domain Eukaryota; kingdom Viridiplantae; phylum Streptophyta; class Magnoliopsida; order Malpighiales; family Salicaceae; genus Populus; species Populus alba. The sequence goes on along the minus strand of NC_133286.1, from coordinate 17,475,708 downwards.
CAAGGTAATACTTCCAATTCACAACTTTGGCTTGCTGATTCCGCTGCTTCAAATCATATGACCAACTCATCAAGTATGCTTAAGAATGTGCGAGAGTATCATGGTTCATCACAAATTCAGGTTGCTAATGGTGGTCATATACCCATCACTAAAATTGGAGATATTGATCCCACCTTCACAAATATTTTTGTATCACCAGAACTGTCTACTAGCCTTATTTCAATTGGTCAACTGGTGGATGATAACTGTGATGTGCATTTTTCTCGTAATGGTTGTCTTGTGCAGGATCAGGTGTCGGGGAAAGTAATCGCGAAGGGGCCTAAAGTTGGACGCTTATTTCCGCTGCATTTTTCCATTCCTAGTTGTCTTTCTTTTGCATGCTCGAATGTTCTAAATAAAAGTGAAGTCTGGCATAAACGTTTAGGCCATCCAAATTCTGTTGTTTTATCGCGATTGTTGAATTCTGGTTTGTTGGGAAATCAAGATAAATTTTCTTCTTTCGATGCTTTGATTGATTGTTCAACATGTAAGTTAGGTAAGCGTAAAACTCTTCCTTTTCCTTCTCATGGTAGTCGTGCCACAAAATGTTTTGATATTATTCATAGTGATGTTTGGGGACCTTCACCGATACTTTCTCATGCTCATTTCAAGTACTTTGTAACTTTTATTGATGATTATAGTAGGTTTACTTGGGTATACTTCCTACGTTCCAAATCTGAGGTTCTTTCCGTCTTTAAGACATTTCTTGCCTATGTTGAAACCCAATTTTCTACTGGTATTAAGGTATTAAGATCTGATTCGGGTGGGGAATATATGTCACGTGACTTTCATGATTTGTTACTACAAAAGGGCATTATTTCACATCGTTCTTGTCCATATACACCTCAACAAAATGGGGTTGCTGAGCGTAAGAATCGACATTTGTTGGATGTCACTAGAACCTTATTGCTTGACTCGTCTGTTCCCTCTAAATTCTGGGTTGAAGCATTGTCTACTGCTGTTTATTTAATCAACCGTTTGCCCTCCCAGGTGTTAAAATTCGACTCCCCTTATTATCGTCTATATCATGAGGCTCCTAGCTACTCTGATTTGCATACTTTTGGTTGTGTCTGTTTTGTTCATTTGCCTTCTAATGAACGCCACAAACTTTCTGCTCAGTCTGCTAAATGTGCTTTTCTAGGTTATAGTATTTCTCACAAGGGTTTTGTTTGTTATGATCTAAGTTGTAGCAAATTTCGTGTCTCTCGCAATGTGGTCTTCTTTGAAAATCAATATTTTTTTCCTACTGCTGCTCCTACTGCATCTTCATTGCATGCTCCTATTCTTCCTCATTTTGAGGATGTGTCGTCATTTGAGCGGTTTAAACCTGGAATTGTGTATGAAAGACGGCGCCCAATTTTGGCTCTTCCGGAGACTAACCCACCATCTGATCCTGCTACTGAGACTGCTTCGGTACCTTCCCCTCTGCAGCCTGCACTTCGTCGTTCTCCGAGGGTTTCTTATCCTCCTGATAGGTTTGGTTTCTCTGCTACTCTATCCAATATTATTGTTCCATCATGTTACTCACAGGCGGTCCAGCATGAGTGTTGGCAAACCGCCATGCAGGAAGAACTTTGTGCGCTTCAGGATAATCATACACGGGATCTTGTTTCATGTCCTCTATCCGTTAAACCCATTGGGTGTAAATGGGTATATTCCATAAAACTTCGCTCTGATGGCACTCTAGACCGCTATAAAGCTCGGTTGGTTGCTCTGGGGAATCGACAAGAATATGGGGTGGATTATGAAGAGACTTTTGCCCCTGTAGCCAAAATGACTACTGTGCGCACTATTATTGCCATTGCTGCTTCACAGGGTTGGCCACTTCATCAAATGGACGTCAAAAATGCGTTTCTTCATGGTGATCTCAAAGAGGATATTTATATGGCACCTCCACCGGGTTTGGTTTCATCTTCTAAATCGGTTGTTTGTAAATTGAAGCGGTCCTTGTATGGTTTGAAACAAGCTCCCCGGGCATGGTTTGACAAGTTTCGCACTACCTTGCTTCGCTTCTCTTTTGTGCAAAGCAAATATGATTCTTCATTATTTCTTTGCACAACATCTACTGGGTATGTTTTTCTACTTGTTTATGTCGATGACATTGTCATTACAGGCACTAATTCGACATTGATTAGCAGACTTCAGCAACACCTTCGGGATTCCTTTCATATGACGGACCTTGGTTCTCTCACTTACTTCTTGGGTTTGGAGGTTCATTCTTCCTCTTCTGGTATTTATGTGCACCAACAGAAATACACTCATGATTTGATTGCTTTGGCCGGTCTTCAAGCTTCTTCTCCCGTAGATACTCCTTTAGAGGTGAATGTTAAGTTTCAAAGTGATGTTGGGGATCTTCTTCCTAATCCATCTTTGTATCGACAACTTGTTGGCCGCTTGAATTATCTTACTATTACTCGACCTGATATCTCCTTTGTTGTTCAGCAAGTCAGTCAATTTATGCAATCTCCTCGTCATCTACACTTAGCAGCAGTCCGTCGCATCATTCGATATCTACTTGGTTCTTCTAACCGTGGTCTATTCTACCCAGCTGGATCTCCTCTTAGTCTTGTTGCATACAGTGATGCAGATTGGGCTGGTTGTCCTGATACCAGACGCTCTGTTACAGGTTGGTGTATGTTTCTTGGTGATTCCTTGATCTCTTGGAAAAGTAAGAAACAAGTTCGAGTCTCCAATTCCTCGACCGAATCTGAATATCGCGCCATGTCCGCTGCCTGCTCAGAGATTGTTTGGCTTCGTGGCCTGCTTGCCGAGATGGGATTTCCGCATACTACTCCTACTCTCCTCCATGCAGACAACACGAGTGCTATTCAGATTGCTACGAATCCTGTCTTCCATGAGCGCACCAAACATATTGAAGTGGATTGTCACTCTATCCGCGAAGCCGTCGATGCTCATGTTATTTCTCTTCCACATATCTCCACTGATCTCCAGATTGCTGACGTGTTCACCAAATCCATGACTCGACCACGACATCAGTTTTTGGTTGGCAAATTGATGCTTAGTAATCCTCCAGCATCAATTTGAGGGGGGATGTTAGCATTGTCAATATATTCTCTTTTATTTCATCTCTTTAATAGCTGTCAGTCTTTCCTTTATAGCTGTCAGTATATTCTATTTCTTTCATAGCTGTCACTATATTCTTCTTTCTTTGTTTAATTTCTGTTATAGCTGTATATCCATTGATTCTCTCTAAAGTTCTCAATTATTGTCTAGGCCTAGTATTAAAGGATATGATTATGTTTTCCTAGAATTAAGGGATTTGATACTTCTTGATGTATATATATATTGTAACTCTCTTGGTGAATGGGAACAAAACATTTCCAGAATTTCTCTTGTATTATCTTGTCAGCAATGTGTTGGGTTTTCTCCAAATGCCAATTCTGACGATAGGATTCCATCTGAGGATGGCATCGCTGAATTGAAACATCGTTCTAAGATGTTGGATAAGCAGATTGAAGTTTTATGCAAAATCTTCACAGGAGGACAAGCTTGAAAGGTACCATCCATTGTTTTTTTGCTTAAAACTATTATCGTGCGTGCATTTTATTCCAAAAGTTGAACTTGTGTGATGTCATTCATGCATGCGAGTGTATTTAAATGTTTTTCGTGGTGATTTAAGTTCAAAATTGT